>NC_057849.1:71972599-72275629 GCF_015237465.2 Chelonia mydas
CCTACTCTATACATAAGTACCTCACCTCTATTATCTGGCCTGCCTTTGCTGATTCACAGATATGTTGTGCTGTCCTTGAACTCCCATTCAGCAAGTGCTCCAACACAAGAAAGTGTCTCGGATTTTAAAACTACAGGGGAGTGCCCACTCCAGGAGGGTTTGAGTTCGTATAATATCAAGAGTGAATGTTCTTGTGTACATTCAAGTTTTGTTTTTACATAAACCTCTAGTGTAGAAAGTAGTGGAGAGGTTTACTTCAATGTTTTAAAGTCACCACCGTTAACTGAGCTGTTGTGATGTCACAGTCTTGTCACAGTCATTGACTTGTCACAGTCATTACAGTAGGTTATTGTATTGTCATTGCATTTTGCTAGATTACTTCTAAGTCAAACTTGTCCAGGCTTCAACTTCAGTTGCTTTACTAAGAGCAATAAGTATCATCTACCCTTATCTACTAGGCCTATTGCATGGTTTCGGCTGGAGTTGTTCCTTGTAGCTATTAAAGTACCCAAGCAGAGGTATACAGTGCATATCCAGGTGGAGGTACTTACAGCTATGAGTAGAGAGCTGCTGCAACTGGCTGGATAGAAGATGCCCAACATTCCAACAACACCTCCCCAGGACCTCCATTATCCTAAAAGATATCAGGCATCCAGACAAGAGGTGAGCACTTGCCTGTGTAGGGGTGATCTGGGAAGGAAGAGAGGGTTACATACACTTCAGGTGTTCTGTCTTTTGTTTGACTGCAACTCCTGTATAGAAGACATGTCTGTGACCAGATATCTATGTCACTTGCTCACATAGTGAAATAATTGTTTATTTTAACACAGCATGTGCACTGACTGAAATGGGAACATAATTGAAACTTGACAAACTGTACTTATGGTAGAACTTTGTTTGATAATACATTTACCACAGGCATGGAGAATGAAAACCCTCTTTTTATAACCCATCCAATCCTTGGTTTCTCTCCAGTGGGCTGCCAACCAACAATGCCAACTAGTGACAATTAAAATAGCATTTTTATGTTTATTGTGGGGATTTTTTGTGTGTTGTGAACACTGGTCCACCAGGATCTGGCTGAAATCACCAATTACTTTTGAATAAACCACAACAAAAGCCTCACATAGAGCTTTGGATCACCACCAACTTACACCATATTACAATCAGTAAATTAGAGGAGAAAGGCTTTGTAGCCTATTACCAATCCAGGATCCAATCATCTCAATTATTTTAAAAAATCTAACTTATTTGAAAGTCAGGTATGTACATATTTGGAAATGTGTTTAATGCAGCTGTTCAAAATGTATCATTTTTTAAAAAAAAGTTGGAAATAGTTTCATTTTTTTCAGCCAGCTCTAGTTTTCAGAACGCACGTATGACTTGTGAAATGCACATGGAGTAAATTCCATCCCTTGGGTAATACCACTGAATTCAGGGCAGCTACTCAGTTGAGTAGTGGTTGCTGGATCAGGCTGTAGGTCTAACATAAATCATCAGCTTGGAATAGCATTGTGTGGATTCCAGATGGTACTATGTTGTGCACACTGCAACATACAGCTTTGCAAATAATTGTAGAAATGTTTGATCCACACTTTGCGAAGTGTGAGAGTACAATAGAATCTGACAATTCACAGAACGGTCAAAAACTTTTAAATACACAACATAATTAAGGAATGACAGTTTTGGATAGCTACAGAATGACACAATATAAAAATTAAAAAAATGTTGTTTTCCTTCCTTCTGTGAGTTTGAAATTACCCTGCTACCTCTTTCTCTGATTTCCATTGAATCACATAAATAATAGAGCATTTTACATTTTCTGTGTGCTCTGCATCCATTAACTAACTAATAGAGCTGTTTGAATGATGGTGATTTTTTTTTCCAGAAACTTTATGAAGACAAATCCTCTGCTCCAAAAAGTTTATAATCTTTGGCTTTGAGCCTGCAAAAAGGTAAATATATGAGTCACTTTACATATTTGTGTAATTACACTAAAGCCATTGCAGTTTTTGTATGGAAAGTTCTGCATGTGCTTACATCTTTGAAGGTTCAGAGTCTAAGGGTATGTCTATACGTACAGCACTGCAACAGCACCTGGTGAAGATGCTCTATGCTGACAGGAGAGAGCTGTCCCGCAGCATAAAAAAACCCATCTCTGCAAGCTTCTCCCGCCAACATAGATGACTGGTGACTCCCCATACTGGGGTGGGGGAGGCCCAAGCAAAAGGGGAGGACATGTGACCTCCTCACATGTCTCTTCCCTGCCCTGCCCCAAGTCCGGGGCACCCACGCTCTCCCCACCTCCTCCCCATCTCATGTTACCTGCAGGAGAAGAGGAGACTCTGTCCTCCCACTGCACCAGCTCTCCCCCAGCACGTTTGGCTGCTCTCCCTGGCAGCCAGGCCTGGTCAGGGAGCAGGACGGAGCCGCTCCCAGTGCAGCGTGCAGCTACTCTGTGCAGCGTAGCCAGCTGCCTGGGAGACAGCCTGGCTGGGAGACAGCGGAAGCCCACTCCCTGCCTGGGCTTGGCTTCCAGGGACAGGGGCCAAGCATGCCTGGAGGGTGGGAGGGCTCCAGGTTGCTCAGCCACTGTCCCTGGAAGCTGAACCTGAACGGGAGGCAGCCCGCCATCGTCGCAGCCAGGCACTCTCCCAGGCAGCTGCTGCGCTGCACCTGGCAGTGTCCCAACAGCTGGAAGAGGCTCTGGCTCCACCCCTTCTGCTCTGGCTCTGGCCCTGCCCCTTTCTTTCCCTGCCTGGGCCAGACACTGGGGAGGGGAAGGGGGACTTGACCCCACATGCCCTCCCCGACGCATCGCCTCTACCGACTGACATAGCACTGTACACACAAGCATTTATGTCGGTGTAACTTATGTGTCTCAGGGGCTGGAATATTCACATCCCTGAGCAACATACATTTTGCTGACATAGGCTGTCGTCTAGACATAGGCTATGTCTACACTATGCACCTTTTAGCGACACAGCTGAGCCGCTACTGCCATGCCGCACTTCCATCCCCAAAGAGAGGTGGTAGGCTTGTCGGCAGGAGAGTGTCTCCCACTGACAAAGCACTGTCCACACCGGTGCTTTCATTGGTCAAACTTTTGTCTAAGAGGGGGTTGGGTTTTTTTTCACACCAGCGAACGTGCAGTGTAGACAAAGCCTAAGGCCTAAGACTCTGATCCTGCAATGAGCTCCATGCAAGCAGAAGACTGCCTCCATATACAGCCCCATTGATTTCTATGGGCCTCCCTGCGGTCAGAGGAATACACCATCACAGGTCAACTTTAGAGCCTAAATAGACTACATAGGCAAGAGTTTAGGCAAGGAGAAATAAATAAATAAATAAATCACTGGTTGGGAGTTTTCCATCAGAATAGCTTTCTAATGAATAATGCCCTTTTTTGTAAAATAAAAATTTTCACAGAAAAAAATTGTTTGCCAGAAAATGTAAGTTTTCTGGATGAAAAATCAAAATGACTTCTCCCTGACTGCTTGCCTAGGTAAAATTGCTTATCAATTTTACCTCCTGTGTGCAAGGAAAAAGTGAAATTGAAAAGAGCATTCCAGGTAAGCAGCCCACCAGCTGAAATATTCCACTTTGGTTTTCCTGAAATGTAATTTCTTTGGCAATCCTTTCCTACAAAAAATACACATTATTTCACTTTTCATCCTGACTGAGGAGGGAAAATTTTTCAAAAACAAGACATTTTTTATGTGTAGGGATTTCCATTTTCCAGTCCATTCTTTAAAAAAAATCCCACCATAAAGTAAAACAAACAAAAACAATGTGAACAAAGAGTGAAAATAGCCAAGTATCATCATGTTAGCTGCAATATTTGGCTATATCTTGTTTGCCCATCTGTTGCAGTTAACTAACCTATTTGGCCCTTAACTGAATTTCCTGATCCAAAGTACCTTTACATAAGAACGGCCATACTGGGACAGACCAATTGTCCATCTAGCCCAGTATCCTTATTCCGACAGTGGCCATCCTATTTGAGAGTTTAAGTGGGATGTACATACTGCATAGGGCCAGTGCTTGCTTTCAGCACCAGGGTGAATTTCACCCGTCAGGAAGCAAGTTTACAACTACTGTACTATTGTTGTCTTTCTCATGCTATACAGCTGAGATATATTATTCTCTCAGCTTGAAAAACAATCAAAACATGACTTGTTCCACACAGAATAAAATAAAGAGAGCAGTAATAATAAGAATTATGTTACCAGATAAGGAACAGAATTAATGGATTGGGCTGGAACATGAAGTAAGGCATGAGTGAGAAGATCCAGAGCAACAAATGGCAGTGTGCAAGAAGTGGTACTAACAGAAAAGATGACAGATTGTTGAAGATAATTCTAGAATGTATGCCAAGGACTGAAAATCCCGACAGAGGGGAAAAAGCAGCACCATGAAGAGAGAGAACTTGGAAAAAAATCGAGAGCAGCAGGAACGCAGGAATAACCAGATAGTGCAGAAGATGTAAGATGCAGGGAGTCCTCTGTCCTGCAGTGGATTGATAGTGGCAGATACACTAAAAATATGTTTCATTTGTGCTTCTGATGCACCCATGTGATGCTGCCATATTAGATTATGCTGCTTCACACTGAGTTAATGTCACTTATTCCATGTCCATGTGATCTACATGATACACCATAAAGAGACACAGGAGCAGAATTGTTTTTTTTTCCTATGAATTTGATGTCAGTTTGGATAACAAATATTTAATTCCAATTTTATACTGATTGCCTGGTGAATGATTATACATTAATGTATTAAACAGAAAATAGATTCCATTACTATAACAGGCCATTTCAGTTTTTTATTCTCTGAACTGCAAGTGCAGATCCTGATTTTACAGTCTTTCCTCAAGTATAACTCCCATTGACTTCCACAGGAATTTTGCCAATGTTAGGACTTTGAAAGCCTAGAAGACTGATCCAAAGCTGTTGAAATCAATAGGAGCTTTTCCACTGACTCTTATGGAATTTGGATCAGGCCCTTCGCACATATTCTTTTTACAGCTTCATGCTATTTTAATTATTTTCAAAGGGGGTTGGTAATTATTTTGTAAATATATTGTCCTTTGGTGTATGAAATGTATTCTTTTGATAGTCAGACTTTTATTCCTCAAAGAGTATTCTTATAATATTCATGCATGTGTTTAAGCATAAGCTTAACGCCCATTGACATCAATGGAATGTAAGTATATGATTCACTTTAAGCATATGCTTTTGTGCTTTCCTGAATACAGACATTAAGTAAGTGCCATTTTAAGATGCAGTCCTTTACCCTTTATTCTTAGGTCAAGCTGCACTGAAATAACAATTTCAGGCTGGGGTAACAGTCAATACACCATTTTACAAAAAAATAATTGTGCAGATGCTGAATGTTGTAAATTACCTGCCAACACAAAAATGTGAAGTCTGAGTGAAACATAATATGTTTGCAAAATTGGATCATAAATGGACGCCTGCAACCCCTATGAGAAAAAACTAAGTGCTTTAAGAAAACTCACAAAAGCAGGACTATAAAAATTTTGTCAATGCAGACTTTTTAAATGATCCCAGATCAGGACTCTAAGCAAAAGCAAAGCACAAACCTGTAAAACCCAACACTAGCAAGTAACATTTTAAAGCATTTTGATATATTCAGCAGTTTTAAATGCTCCCTTCAGTTTTAAAAGAGACGGAGTAAAAATGGCAACTAAACCCAAGACACCTAACACATTCCTCAACTCACGTATTCTCTGCTATAAAAGCTAGGATGAGAAAACCGTCTTGACACAGAGATTTAATTTGGAATAAGATACATAAAATGTGATGTGTCCTCATAGGTTTTTTAACCCTGACACAGATCTGCCATATTCTACATACTGTATAAACACAATTCTGAGGGTATTTCTCACACTAAAATTAGAAAAAAAGAATGGCATACACATTTTATACCTCCCTGAAGTGTTTTACTTCAGCAATAAAACATAGCACTGAAGCAAGAAAAAGCTTGCACTTGCTTTCCCGTGCTGTTTGCCCAAAAGGATTACATTGCAGCATTTGTTTTATGTTGTAAAAGTGAATTATTTATAATGGAAATGCACCGTTCCACACCCACTCTCATTTAACAAAGCAGCCAGTTTACACAGTCCATAGACAAGATTTGATCTTTGGCAATTTGGATTTAGAAACAGTGTAGCCCTGGAAAAAGCAATCTGTCGTCAATTTAAACTGTTGGATATGCTCTTAACAAGCCTTCTCTTTTAGAATCAAATGTGAAAATTGTTTGTTGAACTCCCTCTCCAGTTACTGTATTATGCTATCAAGTGTAATATAATTAAAGTAATGGTGCAAAAAAAGAGACCCATGTATTACGTATTAACCATGTTTTTCTGGACTCATTATTGAACTCACGATGAAGTAAATTATTAGTTGCACAAAAGTACATTAGTATATTTCCATCTACCACACTATCACAATGAAATGCCACATAACAAGTACCCTGGTGATTATGGTCTTGCTTTTGGCATGAAAGAAAGAAAATCCAATGCAACCTTTGTTCTTGTAAAAATTATTTCCATACACACATACAAACACATTCCAATTAAAAACACTGCTTGTTCTGTGGAGAACATTGTCTTATTAGCTAAGGATCTTTTCTACAGCACTGTAACACGATGGTAGCAAAGGTTACATCTGAAAGTCACTGGACAGCTACACCAGGAGACAGGCTAACAGGAAATTGAAAGGCAATTGTGAATACTGTGGTCCAACTAAATGCCAATTTAGAAACTATATATAACTCCTGGATTCGGTTTGCACTTTTTAAATTACATTCCAAAGTGTGACAGGCAAGCAAAAAACATGGTAAATGTTCTTCTCCCAGATATTTTATGGCTTAGGCAAGTCAGACTGCAAATGGATATGCCCTGTTAAAATAAATTAGCAAAAATAATTAAAAATAAATCATTATTTTCTAAGGGTTAAGTTCTGATTTAATTTTCACTCATATAAATATGGCATACCTACACTGAAGAGAATAGGCCTACATGAACAGCGGTGTAAACAAGAATTGATTGGACTTTATCATGCCAGCATTGTATAGAGCTTAGTAATAGCAAATCTACTGGTACATCTATCCATGGTGCCTTCTGTCCTCATCTGTGACTGTGATGGGTGTATAACCTCACACTGGAGCTGAAGCAGTTAAGGAGCAACTCTGGGCCCCACCCATCTCCTCCTACAAAACCTGCTCCAGGGAACAGACAGCTCAGAAGGGGCCTGACGGGGCAGGAAGAGACCTTCCTGGAGGGCTCCTGAAGAAGGATGCTATAGAAACCTTTCGCTCGGAGACAGATCCTGCCTGCTGAGCCCAGAGTGGCTGAAACTTTGGTTATTCTGTTTTTTCTTTGCTACTGTTTCATTCAATAAGAGTCTGGTGAGGTAGAGAGTGGTAGGAGGTGGCCCAGGGAGGCAACCTTAAGGCACTCCTGGGTGCCGGACACTGTTGCTATTTACAGGCCCCTGGGTCAGAGCCTGGTGGACGGTGAGGGCCTGGGCTCCCCTACCAACCACTTTGTTGTGGAAAATCCAAAAACCCTCTTTTCCAGACTTCCCCATGAGAAACTCACAGAGGGTAAAGACATTGCAAATTCCATGGCTAGGAGCGAACACCCGCAGGGGTCATTAAGCAAACTGAATGTTCTTTCCCCTCCACTGGGAAGGCATGGGACTCACTATCTTTCTTGGGACTCTGTTACCCCAGAGAGGGACATGGCTAGTTTCAGTGTGGGAATGATTTTCAATCGCTGTCTTTTACAGACTTCACTCTCAAATTTCTTACTACCTCAAGCCTAGTCCACATTTGGGAATAGCCATCAGTGGTATTACAGCTCCAGTCAAGTGCCCTCTCAGACTGCAGTCAGGGGAATACAAGACTCTGGATCACTGTGTGGTTTAAGCCTCTGGCGCTGGAATGGCATCCAGCCACTGCCCTTGTCTTGGAGTCCTTATGTAACCCACCCACCTCCTGGGTGTGGTGTTCTGTCCCATCTAGTGGCACCGAGACCACTTAGAGAGAGTTAAATGAGTCTTCTCTACAGCCTTAGTTAAGAGTCAGTTGGCTTTTAGCTCATGAGGTAGAGGTTCATGCACTAAGCTCCAGAGATCCCTGGTTTGATCCCACCTGCCGACGACTGGGGTCTGTCGGCGTTACACTTACACACATTCTCCAGGTGCAGATGCTTTGTCTAGTATCCCTCCTGAGAACTGGAACCTTCCTTCCAGCTGCCTAGCCCTTCTGGATACAGTGTTGACCCTTCAGGCTCCCCTGCACTTAAACACATTCTCTCCCAGAATGCCACTCTTCAGATGTGAACCTTCTAGTTTACAAGCTGAACTCTCAGGAGACTCATGTTAAGTCTAAATCATGTAATACACACACGTAGATATTCTTTGCCCAGAGATTAAGGCCTGCTCTACAATTAAAACTTAGGTCAATATAGCTATGACACTCAGGGATGTGAAAAATCCACACCCCTGAGTGCTGGAGCTATGCCAACCTAACCCTTGGCAACAATCTAGCTATGGAAAAGCCCCGTCCATCGCTGCAGTCTAAGTCTACACTATAGGGTTATAGTGGCATCATGTTCATAGTGTAGACACAGCCTTATGTTGTTGCTCTTTTACTTAATCATGTGTAAAACAGAAGAGTACAGATCATTTACAAAACAGTAAGCATCCTAACCACAATGCCCGCTACTGGCTCACCCTTCCCCTGGGATTCCGTGAGGGGGCATTCAGGCTCAGGAAAGCAGGCAGGGCCTCTAAATCACACAGACCCTACAGGTTGGGTTGTTTCTCTCTGCTCTTGAGCTGTAGACAAAATGTCCAAAGACCCCAAATAGATCAGCTCTTCCCTTTTTATAACTTTTACCCCCCTCTGTCAGCTTTCCCAGATGACCAAAAATCCCTGCCAGGTGATGTGGCTGCCAACTGTTTCCCCTGCTAAACTTGTTCTCCTGGTTGGGAGCCAATGCACTGTTTAGAAAAATTCATTTTCAATAGAAGAGCACACATAACCTCAATGATTCTCTTTTGTCACCCTTTGGCCACCAGCCTTTGGCATTTCAGCCCAACGTGGAGGCGAACAAACAACAGAGAAGACAAAAGGCTGCACGTGCAAAATGGAGTTTGCAGCTTGGTAAAGATATATACAGTGAAGCATTCCTGATACAGAAGTTTGCACAGTGACATTTCATAATGTCAGCCAGATTTCATAAGTTCTCAAATCATCACAAATGGCCACTAACTGCTAAAGCTGCACTAGAGATAACTGCTAAGAATATAGAAAGGTAACTGGGAGCAAATTGGGGTTTTACAAATCAGGCTAAACCCAAATTTACTCAGCTGGTTCAAGCCACTGAATATCTTTGTCCACACATAGGATCAGCAGCTCTAGTTTAACTACATAGGTAGCTGGCCATGGATGCTGAGTCAGGGATATTCCTGAGGCCTTATACTAGCCCTTAGACCTGGATTGTCTTTGTGCTAACAAATATTTCATAAGTTTGCTATTTCGTTTCCAGTAGTATTATCAGAATATTAACTTCTTAATAACTGTTTATAGATTCAATGTCGTGGGTGGTTTTCAACCCAGGCACCACATAATTATTTGTCAGTATCTTTTGGCTTCTCTGGGAAATCTGGCAACATCATTTTATGTGTGATACATATGTTGTAAATTCCTCTTGCTGTTCAAAATTGTCATCTGGCCTGGAAATAGAACTTCTTGAGTTGTAACCAGAACCATGCATTATAGGACCTACAATAGTATCCACTTGAATCTTGTATTACTCAGGAAATTGCCCTAATCCATGAAATACCTTTGGCTTCATTGGCTCACCTGGAATTAGAATATTTCCGACAGCTACTACCAATTTGATCAATTTGAGATTCAGACTTGAGTTCTTAAAGTTGCAGAAGCTCATTTTTATATTTACCGATGATAGGTTTTATTAAGAAATACAAAGAGAGATTACATTATAATTATCATTATATCACATGAGCTAGGTAGATATTAATAATAATAATGTTTAATATTGTGGTAGCATCTACAGGCACAAGCAGGATTCTAGTTCATTGTACTAGGCTCTGTAGACTCATATGATGAAAAGATGGTGCCCATCCCAAAGGTCATACAATCTAACAATGCTGGTTTAACATTTGAATTTTCATATGGACCCTTTTAAACTGAAATGCATCTTATTGCTATCTGATGCCAGCCAGATGGATAACAAGTTGTGATTGCTGTGATAGCTGTTACTGATTGGCTACAAATTGTGTATAAATGAGACCAGATTCTCTAGCTAAGTTACACCCTTTTGCACCACTAAGAAGGCACAAGGAGGCTGTAATCTGACTGCCAATGCCCATCAGAGAATTCCTCTAGCACAGGTGAACTCCCTGCTGATGCCCTTCCTGGTGCAGGATTGGGGAAGGAGTGTGCCAGCGCTCCACCAGGACAATCCTCCACTGAATAACCTTGCTGCCTGACACTCCTCATACATTGAATCTGCGATTAAAAAAATCCTATTATTTTTGTTATCCCTTCATCCTTCCCCCCCGGCTCATGCACTTGTTATATCTCACCTTATGGACTGTACATTCTTTGGGGCAGGGATTATATGTTTATGTAGTGCATGCATGGGTCTCAACCTGCCTGAGCCTTCTAGACAATGCCACAATAGCAACAAACTTTTTTTTTTGCTATATAGCAAACCAAGCACTTTCGAAGAGTCCAGTTTATAAATAAGATTGTTTATTATAATTCAGAATAGTATTAATAGCACTGCCAATTAATAGCACTGACAGAGAGCTGGGCAAGCACTAGAGGGTGTTGTGCATCTCAATACATGTTTTGATATGAGAGTTCAGGACATACAAGCATTAACCCAGAAAAATCTGAGCTCAGTGATGGAGGTTGTTAAAGAAGCTGAGGAGGAGTGAAGTCCAGAAGTTCTGAAGCCATAATGATAACTGTCTAGTGACAATCATATATTTAGTAACAGGAGGCAGAACCCAGATACATTTGAAGTAACATGACCAACTGCTACATTTATATTTAGATTCTCATTTTCCCTGTAACCAAAGCTAAATATGGCTGTATAACAGGGTGGCTTGGTCCTTAACTGGGAGGCCACAGTGAGAAGGATGCTCCTGTGGGAAACCCTGAGTGAGTTTGGGCCTGGAGACCAGAGCCAGAAGGCTGAGCTCCAGCTAGGAAGAGCTGGGAGGACTAGCTGTGAGAACAGACTGGGACAGGTGGAGAACTCTGGTTGTGATAGAAGATGCCAGAGCTAAGTAGGAACTTTTGTGTTGTGGTGATGGACTTTATCCTGAGGATTGTTTTATACTGTTTCTGTTATTAAAACAGCCCAACACAGAGGTGGTTTTAATCCAGAGAGAAGCCTGTGTGCAGATCTTTCCAAGGTCCTGAAGAGGGGGAAAGAGAGGCAGAGAGCTGCAGAGTGACCTCTGACCACAAGGGGGATGGCTAATCTTGTTACAAGCTAGAAACTTAAACACCAGAAATGCCACTTTTTATGCAGTGGTTATAATTTTCTGCATTGACATATCAGAAGACAAGGAAAGTGAAAAACTAAATCCATTCAATTTGCTTGTGACATTTAAAAGTGCTAAGGGGAAAAAAGCCTTTTCAGAAAAAAAAAAAAAAAGAATATGAACCAAGGGCAGGTTTTAGATATTTGGGCTGTAACAAATGATGACTGAAGCCCTGTTATGTTACATTCTGTTCCCTCAGTCAGTCAAGATCCAGAATCGCAGCAGTATATTTTTGTTTCTCCCTCTAAATATGCCAGACCCAAGCATTATCCTATGATCTTCCACCAATTTAAGGAATCCCTGCTGCTGGGACAATAGCTGCAATGCCAGGTTACCACTGTGAAGGAAGTGACAGCATCACACAGCAGCATTTCTGCTGCTAGAAGAGGTCAACAAACATGATCACTGTTGAGGAAGGAAGTCAAGCTTCATTTGTTCCTTTCAATTACAACAAACAAATGCTATAGAAGAAAGCAGTAGCATGTTACAGTAATATTTGTAACCTGTGCAATCTTTACCATATGTTCTATAAGCCCTTTTTTCTTTGCAAGAAAGAATGTATACCAATATTTAGACATTTTTGACACAGAACATGTGCTAACATTTATTCAGTGTAGTTTGTCTTAAGGAATAATGCTGAGGGAAAGAAATGTGTGATTTTTGAAATGATAATTGTGCTTCTTGTACCCAGCATTAAAACAAAATAAGCTTATATCTGAGTATTTTTAATGAGGTGAATTTAATCATCTGAGTAACTAAGCCCATATTTTCCCATTTATAACACAATAAATCCTCACTCTACAAGTTCGTGCCAGAAGTGGTCTGAGATACATTTGCAAAATAATTAAATGGTATTATTAATTGATATTTTTTATTGGTGATCAGGAGTTTGTGTTTGTTCTTCTTCAACTGCTTCTTTTTAATAGATTTTTTAAGCTATATCTGTGATTAGTCTAGCTTCATTTCAAATGAATTTTCTTTTCTAGAAATGTTACCTCAATTACACAAGTCAGTGTGAAGACAGCTACTATCCTATTATTGATAGAGTTTGGTATCATTGTGAGCCACTGTATCTTTCCATTTAATTTTCATTTGGTGGAATCCTTTTCTTCAGTGTTTCTTCATTCAACTCTAATCTGTTTCCTGAAAGGACAATAACACTTCTGATTTCTACATTATTTTACACCTGAGGAGCTCAAAGTACTTTACAGTAGTAACTAAGTCCCATGACACTCCTCAGAGGTAATTAGCATCCCCATTTTACAGATGAGGAAACTGAGGTATAAAGGTAAAAGTCTCAGACCTTTACTCACATTGATTAGTACCATACTTTGCTAATAGAGTATCAGTGTCTGGTTCTAAATTATTTATCTAAGGTCACGTAGAAAAGCTAGGGAGGGAACCCAAAATTCTTGTTGCTTAGGCATGAGCTCCGCCACTAAATCATGCTTCGTGCTACTGTCCCTATTATCCCTCTATCACTCAATCACATTTATTACTTGTATTATAGTAATGCCTAGAGGCCCTGACCAAGATCAGGGTCCTATGGTTTTCCTACAGATTGCCTGAAGAGGCTGCACTCTAAATATATAAGGCAAGGAGAAAAGGATGCACAAAGGTCATACAGCACATCAGTGGCAGGATTAGAAAGTAGGTGTTCTGAATCCCAGTTCAGTGCAGTATATTGGACCACACTGTCGCTCATTCAGAATGTAAGCATTAAGAAAAGTTAACGTATTTGAAATGGATTCTGCTCTTTTCCCCTGAGGGATCAGCCACTTAACTTGTTTCTTTCTGTAGAGTCCGCAGTGTGTGTCCTAAATGGCGTATTGATGTCTTTTCTTCCTACCAGCATCACCTCTACTTTTCCTAGGTTGTACTTTAGCCAGTTGATTTTCATCCAGGCCCTTGCAATGTGATGTCAGTTGACAAGGATACATATGACTGGGTTTCCTCAGGACATGCTGGCAGTGGAGTTCATAGTCTCACATGAACTTTCCTAGGGGTCTCACATATATGTTGAAAAGGAGATAAAATAAAACCGACCTTTGCAGGACCCCACATATGAGGGTTCTTGAGGATGAGGCATTGTTGCCTACCACCATTCTCTGGGATCCACGCTCCCTCAATAAACAATAACTACATATTTACTTCTGAAGTGTTCATTTGTATGGACTTTTTTGGGACTAATTTCCCCCAGTACATCAGTGAAATGGGTCACATATGCCAGTAGTTACTAATCAGTAACTAATTTACCACTTCAAGGGGTAACTTGTCCTCAGGATGTCCCCACTTCACCAGGCCAGCTGACTCCTCTTGCATTATGGAACAATAATTTTCATTATATGTTCGAACAAGACTCTAGATGAGAAGATTCTTATGTTTACTTCTCTGTGTCCACCTCCTTTTTTCCCATTTCCTGACATTTCTCCTTTTTATCTTGTTGTTCACCTGGGCCCAGGAAGAAGTATAAGGTTAAGCCATAGCTTTTGCTCTTTTCTTTCTTGGTTAGAACCTCAATTTACTATCTAGTTAATCGGTTCAATTGTTACATCCAGAATGCTTCTTTCTTTTTTCTCCACACCCCCCACCACACCCACACCTCTTCACTCCCAATTGTTAAAGCTCCTCAAAGCAGCATTTCAAATGAAGTGGCCAGATGGTTTGGTGCCTGAACTTTCACATCCAAAAAACTGATCTTCAAGAAAACAAAAGTGAAATACACAAAAATCTTTCCTTCTGTTGATCTGATCATAAATGTCATGTAAGTGACCAGATCTGAGCAACTATCAAGCTGGATTTCTAAGAGAATTCATCTCTTTGTTTCTCATTTCATGGGGTTCAAGCAGATTTGTACTCGGAGCAGCCGTGCCACCGCTGCTCCTGGTCCTGTGGCAACACTACTATTTTTTCAGACTACATCAGATGAGAGCTAGCACAAGTATGACTATGAAGATGGGAATCACACCCCTAGTTCATAGCGTATACACAGTGTTACACAAGTGCTCCGCTTTGCCAGCCAAACAAACTCCATGTCTGCTTTAAGGTTTTTGTCCTTAACATAACAGCCTAACATGGAGAAGGTCCAAGCTATCTCAGTGACCACTAGTCTGTCTTCTCTCTACCATGTGCACTATATACAGGAGGGAAGTTTCATTGGTCAGAGCCCAGGTCTGAACTCATGATCATGGGCATTCTAAGTGCCCATGATCACAGAACCAGCTTCACTGAAGAACAAACTGAGCCTAAATCAATTCCCTCCCCTCACAGCCTTCTAGCATGTTCCAAGATTCACATGTTTAATCTTGATTTCTCCAGATAACCATGTCATAACATACAGAAAACAGCTATTCTGGAAAAGAGTTGTTGGCCCCTGATCACTATAGAAAATTTGCTTAAAAGGAGGGGAGAAAGGCACACTCATTTTTAGATGGAAAATTATGATTTCTAAGTGCTACTGTGGCATAGGTCAAGAAGAAACCATGTCAAACCAACCTGATAGCTTTCTTTGACAGTGTAACAAGCCTTGTGGATAGGGGGGAAATGGTAGATGTGGTATATCTTGACTTTAGTAAAGCTTTTGATACTGTCTCACATGACCTTCTCATAAACAAACTAGGGAAATGCAACCTAGATGCAGCTACTATACGATGAGTGCAAAACTGGTTGGAAAACCGTTCCCAGAGAGTAGTTATCAGTGGTTCACAGTCATGCTGGAAGGGCATAATGAGTGGGGTCCAACAGGGATCAGTTCTTATCTTCATTAATGATTTAGATAATGGCATACAAAGTACACTTATAAAGTTTGTGGACGATACCAATCTGGGAGGGGTTGCAAGTGCTTTGGAGGATAGGCTTAAAATGCAAAATGATCTGAACAAAGTGGAGAAATGGGTTGAAGTAAATAGGATAAAATTCAATAAGGACAAATGCAAAGTACTCCATTTAGGAAGGAACAATCAGTTGCACACATAGAAAATGGGAAATGACTGGCTAGGAAGGAGTACTGTGGAAAGGGATCTGGGTGTCATAGTGGACCACAAGCTAAATATGAGTCAACAGTGTAACACTGTTGCAAAAAAAGCAAACATTATTCTGGGAGGTATTATCAGGAGTATTATAAGCAAGACACAAGAAGTAATTCTTCTGCTCTACTCCGCACTGATTAGGCCTCAACTGGAGTATTGTGTCCAGTTCTTGGCGCCACATTTCAGGAAAGATGTGAACAAATTAGAGAAAGTCCAGAGAAGCAACAAATATGATTAAGGGTCTAGAAAACATGACCTATGAGGCAAGATTGAAAACAAAACTGGGTTTGTTTAGTCAGGAAAAGAGAAGACTGAGAGGGGACATAATAACAGTTTTCAAGTACATAAAAAGTTGTTACAAGGAGCAGGGAGAAGAATTCTTCTTCTTATCCTCTGAGGATAGGACAAGAACCAATGGGCTTAAATTGCAGCAAGGGAAGTTTAGTCTGGACATTAGGAAAAACTTCCTAACTGTCAGGGTGGTTAAGCACTGGAATAAATTGCCTTGGGAGGTTGTGGAATCTCCATCATTGGAGATTTTTAAGAGTAGGTTAGACAAATACCTGTCAGGAATATTCTAGATAATATTTAGTCCTACCATGAGTGCAGGGGACTGGACTAGATGACCTCTTGAGGACCCTTCCAGTCCTATGATTCTATCATTCTATGTCAGAATTGCATAACAATGGGTGAGGTTTTATAAAGTGCCCAGCCTTGGTCTAAATCTGGTTCTGATGAAATCAGTGGTAAATCTCCCATTAACTGTTATTGCTGCTGTTGAATATTTATTGCTGAAATAATGAGAACAATAATGTTTCAATAGTCAAGAACCAGATGAAGAAGAGGCATGCATCCACCTTCCTTTTTTTATAGAAGAGGCAGTATAAAGCATACAATATTTGAAAAAATATATATTTTATCAATACCAAAGGGGGAAAAGAAGGAAAATCCATTTAAAATGCATGTTAACTTTCCAATAATGGAAACACAATCGTAAATCTTCATGCACATATTACAGCTATATATAGGGAGGTAAAAATGAATGCTGAATAACTCAGATATTGGCCACACAACTGCAACAAATGAAGGTGGTTTGCAGTCCTTCACATAGTGAATTATGTTGTTATTTCAACAAACCCAGGGTTTGCACAACTTGATCCAAGTTGTTTCAATGTATTTGGATGCCAATTCCATTTTGGAATCTTGCTGATAAAAGGAGTGTTACTGCCTGAGTCTTTTCTTCATAGCATTTTTGGTCCAATTAACTTAATTAGCTTGTGAGTGTATGGAGACAAACACATACTTGTTGAGAAGCATACAGAACTAGACGAGCTGGGATGTTCTGAGACTTAAGAAAGTCTCTCAGGAAAGTAAAAAAATCAACAAACAAAATATACAATAACAAAGAATGGATAATAATGAGACTGAAAAGCTGTAAGCTCCAGCTGAGCCAAGACTACGGGTAGCTCATATGCAAGCATTTCTGAAAAACTGATGATCATATGCTAATAACAAAACAACCTAATAAAATAATTAGGATGACAATGTAGGGGTCTCTTAGTAAAGTAGTAGCCCTTATGTAGACTCTTGAAAAGAAACACAGAGAGGAAAACCAGCCGAATATTATATTTGAAAATATTCCAGTTAAAACATGAATTATTACTTTTAAAATAGAAAACCCATTCCCAAACAAAGCTAAGATAAATTGGTGTATTTGTTGCCGTTTGTAACATTCCTGTTAAAATGAGGCAGCATTAGACATATTAATGTGTTTTGTTCTCCTTACTTTATGATTCCCTTCCCACTTTAATGAGATCTGCTCTACAGACCGTAAAATAATTGTTATGGTAAACTGACTTTTTAAAATTAGCTACACACCAGTTGGTCCAGAAACCTATTCCTCTGGACTATTCATGCACAAAATACCTTTGTGTGAAGCTCTTTCCAAATGGGTAATGACTGGAGTAAGTCCAGAAGTTTGCCTGCAGAGTCTCTCTGCATGATTACCAGTAGAAGCGGTCGTACAGTTTCTTTTCTCAACAAAGTTACAGCCAGAATCCCTGCAATGTAGAAACACCACTTTCAGCCTGATGATGAAAATACTTCCTAACCATGGTGCCATTTCAAATAAAAGTTAATATGCTTTAGTTGAAAGAAAGGTGTAACTGTGTCTCCACCAATGTATCACAACTTTCTGGTGGAGAATCTTTACAAGAATTTTCAGGATTTAAAAATCTGATCTTTATATTTCATCTACGTTATCATTGTCTTACACCAATGTGCTACAAAACTGCATCCCACTGTGATAGTTATTCTACCACAGCAATTCCTGCTGGGAGTGTCAGTCTAGGTCACAAACAATGTTTACCAATGATACTTACTAAGCAGCACTAAAAAGAGAGAGAAGCATATCATGATATTCTGTTCCCAAGAATAATCACTCTGGGCCATCAGAGATAGCCTTTCTGGCCTAATGCAACTGAGCTATACCATATTTTAGCATTAGAGAGCAATTGAGAAAGCCCTGCCTAAGGATACCCCATAGCTCAGTAGCTAGGATGCTCTCTGGGGAGGATGGAGACCAAAGTTCTAATTCCTGCTCAGTATTAGGCAGAGTGGAGAATTAAACCAACGTTTACTACATCTGGAGTGAGTACACTAAGCTAAAAATTGTAAGAGGCACCACCACTTCTTCCTCTCCTGGCCATTTTGTGAATGGTGCCAAAGAACCCTTATGAATCTAGCCTGAACAACTTTTGAAGGCTGATACTGTCGAATCTGTGAACAGTTTTGGGTCAACTGAACCTCCATTTTCAGCAAATAAGCTATTCTACCAAAAAAAAAATCCACCCAATTCTACTATGCACTCCTTCTGAACGGCTGTGTGACCTGATTTCACCCCCTGATATCTCTACTTTGCTTTCCCTTTTGGACATGGGAACAAAACATAAATGAAAGATCTAGATTGGCTTATGAGAAACGCTAACCAAGTTGGCAGAACAATGTTATTCTTAAAACAGTCATGATATTAGGTTTGTGTGGTTCTGAACATGACTTACCATTCACACTGTTGATCACATGGCTCTGGAACCGGGGAACAAGTGAAGCTTGCTTACTTGCCATTAGTTATGTCACACTCATGTCTAGAATTCCTAATAAGCCCACCGGTACATTTCCCTTACGTCTCAGTATAATTTATATCCAGCCAGTGCAACCTTGGACTGGTTGGTACTATAGCTGGTGCAGGAACTGAAAAGGGAGGCTTTTTCATTATTCAAAGGCCATGGGGGACTGGGACTCTTCTAACCTGTGCCCCTGCTGCCAGAGCTCCATGTAGGCAGAATATATCAGTTCACATGATAACCACAACTTTATCTTTCTCTACTCATCTCCTACATATCAACCCCTATGTGACAATGCTGCCCATGGGAGCCCGCTGAAGTCACTCAATTAGGGTGAACTGCCAACAGAACGGGGCAGACAAACCCCAAAAGCTGGTGGATATTCCAATACTTAGATTTACCAAGCCAGCACAAACCAGATTCTATTACACCTCACTGGTTACTCAGAAGTCCAAACAACACAGTTCCCTTAAAGTGACCAGCCTCCGGCCTCCATCCAGACACACATGTCAGATATGATGATGATTACTGAAAATCTTATTTCATCATATAAAAGGAAAGGTTCTTCCAATCCCAAAGGATCAGCCACACATCCAGGTTCAATTACAACTTAGATCTTACCCAAAATACACACTTATAGTCAATTCTTATTAACTAAACTAAAATTTATTAAAAAAGAAAAGAGAGAGAGTGTTGGTTAAAATATCAATATGCATACAGACTTGAGTTCAATTCTTGAGGTTCAGATACATAGCAGAGATGAGTTTATAGTTGCCAAAAGTCCTTTTAGAAATAGTCCATGGATTATAGTCAAATGTCCATGTTCAGGGTCACTCCAGTCAGTGACTGGGGATCTCAATCCTTATGGATCAAGGTTTTCCCTTCTTGAAACCCAAAACAGATCTGAGATGAAGAAGAATCATGTCCCAAGGTTTATATACATTTCCAGCAGCCTTTTGGCCTGAGAAAACAATAGGCTTACCTTTCCTTCTTCCAAACATCATGGCAATTAGCACAGGATAATTTATCCATTAAACAGTTCAGATACAGGTCATCACAACCTTCAAAGAGACATAGACAATAATACTATTTCACTCAAGTATCTTCCTAAATGTTAATATTCCTTTTTTGATTTTTGAATCAGAGCTATAGCCATAGACAAGACTTGTTTGCTTACATCACAAGACCTGAGCAAACATCCACTCCTCTATCTCTAACAGTGCAGGCTGCATTTTAAAGCTCTATTCATTTACATATCTTCCTAACCAGTCTCTAAAGTTTGGCCATGGGTCAGGTCAGCCTGTGAGTTAATTAACTCTTTCTGGCCCTGTCACCTTTCAATGAGATATTATATTACACTCATAACGTCACACCCAGCATTGGGAATTTCTGTGCAAATGGCTCAAAGCTGGTGCAAAGGTCACTTGTGCCACTGCTACTCCCTACAGGACCTGATGCCTTCCCAATGGTTCCTTTGCATTGGCATAGCCAGTGCATGGGAACCATAGGGCAAGGCTAAATTTTGTCCTATGTAACTCATGGGGTGTACAGTTCAAGGAGTTTTTCTGACTTTTATGGGTCACAGGCAGTTCATTCAGATGCTGCATTGTAGAGTGAATTGCACAGTAAAAGTCAATTAAATCCACACAAGGATTTGCGCGTATTAGCTTATTTGCATGAGTGATGGAAAATGTCCATGATGATCATCACAAAAATAATCAAGCTTTTAAATCATATCAGAAATATCCTTGTGTTTAACAATTCAGTTATAACTTACTCATTTTTGTGCATCTCCTTTTCCCCAGGGAACAGATTCTCAGCAATGAAGAGGTTAAAAAGAACAATAACTCACTATTGGGGGGAAAAATACCTCTAAAATGGTAAAAATGCTATCCCAGTAGGATGAAGATTAAGAAACAACTGCAGCAAGAGCCCTTGAGGGAGTTTCATTTCCCAGAAAATATGGAGCAAACAGAAATAAAATGAAAGCATGATAAGATTATCCAAATTGTCAATAAACATAAACATGTAGTACTCTTACCAAACAAGACACAAATCACACCATTAAACTTCCAGAAACCTCACATTTGCAACCAATGTATCATCATACTTTAAAAACCGCCTTAAAAATTAAATGCAAATGTACCAGCATTTGTTTTTGAGGGTGTTTTTTTTTTTAAGTCATATTCAGGCAATGAAAGTATTTGCAAGGAGGCTCAGTAAGACATTTGAATTCTCAGTAAGACATTCTCTCATTTGAATTGCCTAAACTTCAAGTGTTTTTAAACACACAATGGTACCAGATCTTCTCTCTGCAACTCTCAATGTCAAAATGTTAAGATGGGAAGAAAAGCTCACCCTCCCACCAATCAGGGAGGAAAAATCTGTAAAAGATATTCAATCTGTAAAATATGTAAATATCATCATCTCAACGAATCTACACAATCAGGCTTTTCAATGCAGAATTATAAATCAACATAATTACAAAATTTGACTGAAAATGTAAAATCAAATTCATAGGGATAAAGGCAATGATCTCGTCTATACTTTATTGCAAATACAAACACAATGGATCAGGACCTAATCTAAAGGACATTGAAGTCAATGGAAGGACTCCTGTTTCAATCAATGGGTTTTGGATCAGGCCTTTATGCAAATATACTAAGCCCAGCGTTGCCACTGCCTGCCCCGTCCTGGGCAAGTCAAAAATAAATAAATAAATAAATAAATCTTCCCCGTATCTCAGTTTTCCTATGTGTAAAATGGGAAGACTAACACCTACCTACTTCACAGGGCTATTGCGAAGATTAACAGTTGCTTTATGGTTCCGATGCTACAAAGTATTGAGTGCCTATTGTAAGTGCTCTCCGAAGCACTCTCTATGCCCATTGACCACAATTAGGTGAGGGGGGCCCTGACACATTGCCAGTTGGAGTCCTATAAATCAGAATAGTAGGTGGTGTTATTAGCCAGGCAGGCAGACAGAAAGAGGGAATTTTGGCTCTGCAATAAATAGCTACAGTTGTAGTCCCAGCAGCACATCTTCAAAACTTTCTGAAAAATTCCACACGTGTCAACCCAACAGGTTTCCCAACTCTTATACAGGTATGTGGGGAAAAACCATGCCTTTAAAAAAAAAAACCCACCTGAGTGGCTGTCCTTGCATTTCCTTGCCTCCAGAGGAAGGGTAGTCAATCAGAGGGACTAGATTGTGGAACAGCCTGTGGTCCTCCCCCACTCCCCTTTCTGAAGTGCTGGAAGAATGACAGAAGCACTCAGCCTCCTGAGTGCACAATAATGGGAAAGACTTCACTGGCTTCAATGGTCTTCAACACATTAGAAATACCTGTAACTAAATTATGGTCTCATGCATGACTTGTATTCCATCCTGGTTTAACAATAAACCATATTGTACTTGTGATCCTCAAATGGAATGTATAAATTCAAATTTCTAAATTCAAACATTAAATAAATATTTAATCAATGGCTTTTAAATTTTCATTATAAAATGGATTAATGGAATGGGTTTAACACAGGGATCGGCAACCTTTGGCACGCGGCCCCTCGGGGAAATCCGTTGGTGGGCCGAGACGGTTTGTTTACCTGCAGCGTCTGCAGGTTCAGCCAATCGCAGCTCCCACTGGCCGCGGTTCGCCGTTCCAGGCCAATGGGAGCTGCGGGAAATGGCGGCCAGCACATCCCTTGGCCCGCGCCGCTTCCTGCAGCCCTCATTGGCCTGGAATGGTGAACTGCAGCCAGTAAAACAACTTTATTAACTAGAGAAAGATAGGTTTTTAAGTGATAAAGCATTAAAATCAGGATTAGTTAGAAAAGAAATAAAAGGATCATCTAATTTCTAAACTTTACTAAGGTTAATAGCTCTGACAGCAAAATAGGTTGTCTCACCATTAGCTGCAATATATTTCACAGTGTGTTTCTTTTTCCAGCCTGGGACTACTCCCCTTAGTTCAGTGTTCTTTGGGTATTCGTTGATGTCACAGGAAGTAGAGAGGAGAGGAGAGGTGGCCAGAGGCCCTTTCCCACCCTTCTTATATTCTAATGCTTTGTACTGTAAAAGTCTTTGCTGGGTCATGGGGTCAGCAGTTTCATTGTATACATGCCCTGCAAGCTGTCCTTCAGGTGAATGGTATATACTTTGTTTATAACTCCTCTGCTGGTGAATCTCCAATTAAATAGGTAATGGCCTTTTAGCCCCTAGCTGGCACGCCAGGGTGCCTTTGTCTTTGAGAAAATGGTCTGAGGGTGTTACCCAGAACAACAATATATTTCAGTAACAATCATAAGTATCTCGTTTCTCCACATTCAATGTCAATACACACATTTTAACAGGACAATGACATTCAGGACATATTGTACAAGATATAACCATATAAAAGTGATGAACATGGGGTACAGGGTTTCACACTCACTTCTTCATATATGAACCATAGAAGAGGTACCTTGAGAGTAGAGGGGAATAGGCTTCTACTCACAATATTTCACAGTGCAAGTTGATGGGAGAGGTGGAAGGAAGCTTGGAAAAGCTGCAATAGGGCAAAGTAGCTTCTGGATAGAGTAAATGAAGTTCTTCTACATGTCCCTTCATTGCCTTGGGTCTTAGTGACTGCCTTCTACGCACCAGAATACATTTTGTGTGTATGCATGTGGATGTTCTGCCATGACACTGAGGCCCCCACTTTCAACCCAGCTTGATGGAATGACACCAGGCTTGAAAACTTTTGTTTGAGCTAATCCATCTTCCCCTGAAATCAATGGGAGTTTTTACATTTATTTCAAGGAAGTTGAATTGTGCCCTTGTGGCGTAATGACTACATTAACGGCTTTGACAGCAAAGTGGAATATTATTGAAGAGTCTTCTTTAAGGGGAGCAAGAGCTCATCTTGATGCAAAGTATCTTCCTCACAACCTGAGGATCTGTTCATTTGCAGCCTGAAACTAGAGTCAATGTGATGGGAAGTAGAGGAGGTGAGAGAGTGAGGACAATGCAGCTAGAAGCAGTCTTGGCTTGTATGTGCCCATGATGCATATTCATTGATGTGTTCACTCTAGCATGAGTACAGAGCCAAAACATTGTTTGGGTTGCTGAATACCCAAACATTTTTTCTGTGCCTTATCTCTGTCTTTCTTTCTCCTTCTGTTCTATTTTTTTAAAAAAAAATATTCTTCTTGGATTGTTTGCTTCAAATACCCCAAAGACCTCAAAGTATGCCAAGCAGAATTGCTATCATTTTTAAAACAGGTAAATTTTGAGCCCTAATTAAGTCATCAGTGTCCTTTTTTAAATCATCAGTGTCTACACCCTATGTTACTGTATTTGAATTAGTAATTGTGCAATTGTTCAGGACCAAAGAATTACAGTCTGTGACTGCAAGCTTATTATATGCAATAATCACATATTTGATATTCTGAAAATGCAGAGAAACTCAATTTCTTTGTACTTCCCATACAAAAACCATATATTAATTGAATGAATATTGGTATAGAATTACTTGTAAGCTTATTGTTCTTAGCCTCAGCAGTAGTAAATGAACCATATACAGTAGGACAGTCAAATAAAACAAAATGCTAGCAGGATACTTTTCTTCAACTACCACTTTTGCAAAATAAACATTGTTCCAACTGGGCACACTCATTAGGTGATCCAGGCTTTGGAGACCTAAGATGCTTAAGCCAGTTAAGGCTGGCTGGCTGAGCCTATTATGAAGGTTTCACATATGGAAGCTCTAGAGTGCTATCCGTACAGAGATAGCTACAGAAAGATAGAGTGAAGTTGGCTCTGGCTTTGCAAGAATATGCTTAAGTACTCTACCTTCTCTCTAAACTCAAGCAGCATTATCCTGCAGATATCTGGAAAGAAAACAAAAAACGGAGAAGACAGTAGGAGTAATAAATTATATATTTGTTTAACCTGATTCCACATTGCAGGTTTATGTTCCCCTTACATGCCCTCTCAGGGCTTCTTAAATCTCCATATCAGTAAGGCCTGTGCCTCAACATTTGGAACATGTTGTGTTCTCAACGTTCCTGTAATTCAGGAATATTAGTATCCAGGGCTACAGTCATTTTTAGACATTTATTCACATGGGGTAAATCACTAAGTTCATATCGAAATCTGTAGCTAACATCCCCCAGAGTTCAGCAGTGTTTGGGTCCAAAGATGTGGTTTAGGCCCCTTTCTAAAAATAAGTTTCTTCTTTGGTGATTTTATATATATATTAGACTTCCTGATTTCATTTAATTTGGTCTGTGAAGCAGGGAAGAAACAATGTGTCACTGAACTGCAGTCAGCAACAGTATGTAGTTTTGGCTGATTGAATAGACAGTTGTACCTTTTGCTTTCAGACCAAAGTACAGGTTTCTTGTGTAGATAAAACAATTGTCTTTATGTGGCTGCCTCCTGTTCTTTTCATTTTGCTCTTGGGGATTTAACACCACATGGTTGTCAGCAATTATGCATGATCTTTATCAATAATGTAGATGCAACTTCACAAAGAAGATATAGTTTAAGTGTCCTAGGAACACAAGATCATGCATTAAAAACACAGGCCTTGCACATTCACTGCAGAAAACAATACACATGGAATACTTTAAAAAAATCAAAAGCACATAAGCCAGATATCACATTCAAACCCAAAAGAAGCTAAATTACTGGAAAAACAGACTGAAAAACATGTAATTATGCCCTGGAAAGCATAAAAACTAAGACCCACAGTGTAGGGGGGAAATCCACTCTTCTTTTAAGAAGAAAATAAAAGATTATCCAGAAATAATTTTAAGTATCAATAAAGATAATGGAGTGCTAGCCACATATTAGTTAATTGGAAAATGACTTGCAATAGGAAAATAAACAGTATATAGTGATTATATTATAGAACATCATTATATTGTAGAATATCATCATTGTACATTTTAGAATATCAGATTAAAGGAACATCTTCACGACTCATAGCTTCTTTAACTTGCATAACATGAAAGTATATCCACTATTAGGGCATTCAAAACCTTATTCTCATCAACTATATCTTGGTTTTGGCTACAGCTAATCGAACTATAAGTTATGTGCAATTTGTTTTTTTGTAGATGGTCCTTTGTTTTAATCTCATTGCAAATTGGACACAGATCACAATTATAATTTCTTATTCCTTATGGCCAATGGGTTGTTCACAGACAGTTTGTAGAGAGTGATTCTTTTCCTATTTGCATAGATGTTACCAATATCTCCTGAGTCTGGCATGTACAGTCTAGCTCACTAAAGAGTGGCCTCTGAAGTAATTTATAAATGCTTATGTTATATTTGATCCTCAATCACTGTTTTATGTATATACAGCTGATATTTAAGGAGTTGTTTATATATACTGAAAATAAGCTTTCAAGTCTGTCAACAACCACAGTTTTCATCCAGACAGGCGATAAGATGTATATCTCTCTATCAAAATGTAAATGTAACATTATAAGCAGACTAGGGTGACCAGATAGAAAGTGTAAAAAATCAGGACAGGGATGAGAAGTAAAAGGTGCCTATATAAGAAAAAGCCCTGAATATTGGGACTGTCCCTATAAAATCAGGACATCTGGTCACTCTAAAGCCAATGCAATGGAAGACCCATATTTAAAGTCAACAGGAAAGGAACACATAGGGGAAAAAAAAGCCATGGGGTTTAGCCTGGCTATGTGCAAAGGCAATGAACTTTGGTGAGGCGAGGGTATATGTAGGAGGCAAGGAAGACACCTCTTTATCCTGAACGTAGGAAGCAATAGGGCAGTGTGATTACATGCTTGAAAACAGGATCTCAGCCAGACTTTGTTGAAATGCTGCAAAGAACATTTTGGGTGAGTTCAACTTCTTTACACAGAAGGCTAGCCTGTTAAGTCTAGTCTCTCGGAATTGTGTTGTGATTTTGTTTTATATGCAACCTTTCCATTATCTTGATCTTTGAGAAAAAAACTGATGATTGTTTTCACAATGTATCTATCTCAGTGCTGTGGTATTATGCAAGGAGCTGATCCTGAGTTGAATCAAAGAAGCTAGCATATACACTGATCCCTTAGATACAGTAGACTTGGTATTACTGTGAACGTACAGTGGATAAGGGGCTGGACATTACTGGAGAGTACTTTGAAGTGGCTCAGGGACTGGGGTACATATACTGTTAACTTGCAAGGCAAAGTAACAGCTGGCATAGCTCAGCAGAGGTTGTTTAGATGGCTAACAGACTGAAGGTGTCAGGGAGATGATACCCAGTTAAGTACAAGCAAGTCTCCCTCTCACTGAAGACAGGGAGGTAACAAGGTGACATGCAGTCTCGGATCTCCCCAGAACCATTACAACTGCTCGTTGCTGGTCCTCCTATTTTTTCCTGATAACAGCCATGAGAGTTAGTAGCCCTCTTTCATATCAGCACTCATTTGATACCATGTCCCCAAGCTCCTGGGTGGTTGCAGGACCACATGGGTGCCCACCTTGGCGGAGACTGGTACTGAGAAATGTGTCTGTCAGTGCCAGGAAAGAGGTGTTGTTGATAGATCCAGCCATGCAAGAGCTTTACCTGACTCTGAGTATACAAAGAGTGCAGGTGGCCTTCCAGGGATGGAGGAGGGGAGAACAAATATACTCGGGAGTTCTGAAGATGGCTGATGGGGAGAGGAGCCATCTGGGATTCCTGAAGAGGAATTATGACGGAAAGGAAAACCATCCAGCACAGAAAGGAGCTCAGAGGTCTCAAGAAACTAACTGCCTCCAGCCACCATTCTAGCATCTTCTTCCCTATATTTCCCACATATCCAGAAAACGCCAAAGGCAAGGAAAGTCAGGAAGGGGGTCCCCTCAAGTCCAGTGGAAGGGAGAAGGGATAGGAAGGAAGAAGAGAAATGTCCTGGAAGGAAATGAACATCCCAAATAGTTAGGGCTCAAATGGTGACATCCTGGCCTCATCAGAGACAAGGGCAAAACTACCACTGACTTCAACAGAGTCAGGATTCAACCAAAATATTTCTGGCTTACCAGTGAGAAAAACCTGAGTCCCTCAAAAAGGTCACCATTCAGGTTAATAGTCAGGCTGAACATCCCTAAAAAATTTCCTGGTAGATGAAATACACAAAGCTGCCTCTGCAAGTAAGGCACCCGATTCCCTTACTTAGCTACTATTAAGTCAGCCATTCACAATATTATCTTTTGGGTACTGCAGGCTCACAAAGAGGGAAAATTGGTAACCAACGACCATGCAGCACTGGCGTTTCACAGTACTTTGGATGAGAACTAAAAAAAATGCACCGGTTTGTGACATCTGCAGTAAGTGAGCCATAAGCATTGTATTGCGTGTTTGTTTTATGGCTAGGTCAAGTGTGTGGGTCACATCGAACAAGGGCAGCTTAGACATTTTTAAGCAATTGGGCCATTCAGAGTTACACAAGGAATTAACTTGGCTCAGCTTTCCTTTGAATTTGGGCTTATATACTAGATAACAATGAACACACATTCTTAAAACTCGGATAACTAGTTAAAATTGTCATAGGCATATATTTAGACAATAAGAGAAACAGTTACAATGCCTGCACAGTACTTAGCCGTTTCACTTTATCGCATGTTTGTACAAACAGGGATATTAACACACAAAAGAAAGAACTTTATTTCATGAATAAAGGTGAGGGTAGTCTTCAGAATATGCTTTTTCATACAATTTAAAGTACATTAAACAACAAGATTCATAGATTCAAAAAATTCCATTAAATTATATTGAGCAATTATGTGCTTGATAATATTTAAATATATATCATTACAAATAAATAAGGTATCTATTCACATGCCATGCATTCCTAGAATGTGTTTCAATACCTGGGCATGACAGATTGATTTCAAAGTGGCTGTGATCCATGGAGCATGATGTTTGGATTGAGGGACATTACCTTCTTTTGAATTCTTTCCAGTCCTAATAGGCAACCAGAACTTGAGATCCTGTCTGGTAGCTAAAGAGCTACTTTTACACTCCATCAATCAGGCAGCAGTACAAATATTACAGCTGCAAATAGACTGTTACATTAAGTGATACAGTCAGTGAGAACATTAATTCTTCAAAAACTAATGTACAACATGCTACCACATGGGCCCAGTCCTAGCAGATGCTGAGCTTCTCCTACAAGGTGGTGATGACTATTCTCAGCTTCCATTGTCTGCAAGGTCAGGAGAAGGTGCTCAGCTCCTTGAAGGAGCAGCTCAGCATTTGGCAGAATTAGGCCACATGTCAGCACATAAGTTCCAGGGAATCTATGTGTGTAGATCAAAAAGAAAATGAGCTGCTAGATATGTACTTGTTAAAGTTAATTATAAAGCCAATAGTTTAAGAATAAACTACAATTTATTTAATAAATCCGGTCGATATTGTCTTCATTTTTTCAAAGAGTTGCCAATGCAAGGGGCATTGAAGCACTTGCAGTTTATCGTTTTTACTAATTATGGACCACTGAAGGGCTTCCATTGAAGCCAGTGGACTCAGAATCTGGCCCTCTGCTGTGTTGTCACTGTCCTCAGTGCAGTACAAAACAAAGAATGGTCCCTGCCCCAAGGAACTTAAGAGAGCATAGTAAATAGCTATACTATGGGGATTACATTTCCACAAAGCCAGTTTTGCAGAATTAGGAAATGCAGTCAGTAAATTGGGGGAAAGTGAAGCTGAAGGCTTTGGCAGCGGGATATAAACCACTTAGGGCTTGCGGGACAAGTCAAGAAGTCAGAAGCACTATCGGATTGTGGGATAAACACATTATCTGCTAAAATGATCAGCAGTGGAATATGAATAATGCTAACAATTAAATTGTTGTCTTTAGCTTTCAGAGAAAAAAAATCCTAAATTCGTTCATCTCTCTGAGAGCTATTGTCTCAGGCAGTGTGTAGATTACGAAAGACAGTGCATTGGTTTATGCTTGGTTCACATTTTCAAGGTTTTCTTCACAGCAGAAAGGGCTAGAAATTTTTCATTAATGAAAGCTGAGGTTTTGGAGCTCAAAAATCATTCTTTAGAAAGTGTCGCGTGCCACAGCAAATTATTTAGCTATGGAACCACAGATTACTGATGATAGTCTTCAAATGTGTTGCGGGCTGTTGAGGAGAAGACTGTGGTCAATTGTTCTCCATGTCCATTGAAGGTAGGACAAGAAGTAATCAGCTTAATCTGCAGCAAGGGAGATTTTGGTTAGATATTGGAAAAACTTTCTAACTATAAGGGTAGTTAAACTCTGGTCCAGGCTTCCAATGGAGATTGTACAATCTCTCTCACTGGACGTTTTTAAGGACAGGTTGGACAGACAGCTGACAGGGATGGTCTAGATTTACTTGGGCTTGCCTCAGCACAGTGGGCTGGACTTGCCATTTCTAAGATTCTGTGAAGCCCTGTGCTGTAGTCTCTGGGTAAGGCAAGTAGTCTCACACCTTAGCAATAACTAAAGGTAACAGAGTGTGGTAAGGAGGAAGGTATGAATGCTCTTTTGTTTTGGCTGTGTGTGTTGCACAGCACTGATAGTATTGATTTGGCAACATCACAAACACAGGCACACAAGGAAGACAGCCATATTTTATAATTAATTGCCTGAATTGTAACTATGTGGTCATAGAGAATCTGTCCTACCAAAGATCAGTCCTTCCTATGACCATGCTGTATATCATGAGAGTGTTCTCATGGCAATGGGAGCATTGTTTGTTATCTTCTTATGTGGCATGCATCACTGTAGTACTTTCTCCCTCCATACTGTCATCCTAAGAGTTATGCTTGGCCGTATCACCCCCTTCTTTAAATCCCTCCAGGGCCACGACCCCTCAAATGGCTTCAGAATTAAACTTTCAATCACTGCCTTTAAAGTCCTGTATGATTCTGCCCCTCCCTACTTATCTGATCTTAAAAATAAATGAATATCAAAGCAGCCTGTGGTTTATCTTTCCACACATTCCTTTAAATGTGTATATCTGGGGGAGGGAAAATGCACCCACCTTGCCCAACTGAGGGAAGCAGTCTGGAACTGACACAAGCAAGGCATCCACATACAGCCCAGCTTGCTCACCAATAATTGTCCGTAATGCTTGGTGCCAAGCCATGAGAGCTGAAGGAACATGTGAATAATCCTGGGCATCTATCAACATTTTCAGCCTCTGCAAGGCGGGAGGGGGAAGAACTCCTTGTCTGGCACATCAGTGAATTCCTCAGCATTTCAAGTGTGTGGGTTTTTGTTTTTTTTTAATATATGGGATGTACACAACAGTGCTAGTACCAGGCACTGAGCCAACTAATTAGTTGTAAATAAATGAGTACTCACTGACTAAATATTTAGGGCCAAATCCAGAGCCTATTGAAGCGAGTGGCAAAACTCCCATTTGTTTTAATGGGACTAAGACATAGTGTATTACCATATTAATGGTGAACTGATTTTTTTTTTTAATTTCAAAGCTGGTGAATATATTAAAGACTTACAATTACAAATGAGTAACTCATTTAGAGTGAAATAAAAAAAAAAATATTTCACCTACCAGGATCCTAGCTTGTATTTCTGTGTTTTTCCTGCAAGAGTTGATGACAACACAAACTATGGAAGTAGATTAAGGAATATGGCTCCTATCTGGCTGTGGAAATGTCATAGTCAATTCTTACTGGCCAGAGAGGGAACTCTGTTCCTGACGGGTAAGCAAATAGGAACTAGTTTTCAAATAGTCTTCTTAAAAAAGGCCCTTATTTTTAATTTTAAGGCATTTTGAGAGATGTTTAGGATCTCAAACAGTTTTTCTATTTTTAATTTGCAATTCATTTCATCTCTAGGTTTTGAAACTCAGCACAATCAAAAAATAGGTTACATTTCTCATTACCCCTTTATTTCAGTGTGTTTCTTTTTCTATAAAGCAACAAAAAACTATTACGTGACCACAGTGACTGATCTTTAAAAATATCCCCATTTACTACATCACAGTATTTTGACATTACTGTGGTACCTTCTATTCTTAAAATTGAAAATACCACAGAATACTCTGAGATTAGATTAACAAACTGCAAAGAGGTAAATGCAGTATTTTTTTAGGGGCCACTAAGGTTACTAAGCATGATGGGGAGATGTTTCTTTACTTCCATTTGCCAATAGCTCCTGGTTACTCTGTGTGCATAGGTTTGCCTAACAAAGTTGGACAGATGCTGACACCCTTAATTCCTGGTAAGTGGTCCCTTGCTCCTGAAGTTCTACAGGACTCATTTTCAGTGAGGTCCGACTCACCAGAAAAGTTGCTGAATAAGGCCCTAAATGATTGCCATTTTCTCTCTGTACCTTCCTCATCCAGGACTAGGTGAACCAAATGGATATGTTTAGAAGAATAACTTATATATTCATAATGAGCCACCACCAGCAATAAAGGAAATGAATGGGAATAAAGTCCCTTAGGCATTTGCCCAAGAACTAACACAAGACAATCAGGAATTCAGAACATTTATTGCAAGAGCTGAATAACTGTAAATAACGTTGAACTGGCAAAGCAGTAACAAGGATAACTGTTTAGATATTTATTCTGTCAAAGTCATCAAACACCCCTCACAAACTGACATAAGTACTGCAATAAGCAATGCACCCCTAACCCATTTTATGTCTTTATACTGTGGTGGAAAAAAACTGTGAACTGCTATATACAAAAAAAAACTTTTCTTTTTTTTTTTGGTAAGAACAAATTAACCTTCAGATTACCTAACTTTGTTATTTTAAGACTGATCAACTGTGGCATAAGATAATTTTCCCTTTTTTTTTTCCTGTAAGGACTTTTTTTTTCTTTTCTTTTTTTCTTTTTTTTTTCTTATTTTTTTTCTGCATGCTATTTATTTGTTTAAATCATCTGTCATGCCTTAACAAAAACCGCCTAAGAATGTCCAGATTTGGATTTGTTTTACGTGCAACTTAGATCTTATTAATAGTAGGAGTCACTCTGCTGGTTTGACTGAAGTGACATGACGCCGGTACCTGCCAGGCATTGACCAACTATGATAACAAACAGTTAAACAGCAATAATTAGAGTTTTAACCCTTAGTTTCCCCAACTAGCCTACCAGGAGAATGCTCTGTTACATCATGAAGGCACAACACATTAAATATTCTGTGGCTATGGTCTAAAAACACTTGTGTTACTACAACATTAACGCAGATGAGGATCAACACAAACGCCGCTTTTTCAGCAATACAAACTGTCTTAGGTATAGACACACACTTGCCCAATTGGAAAGAAAATGATCCTTGTATTTTGTTTCTTCAAATTTTCCTTCTTCTACTCCAAAATAGCACACTGTTACTTTTCATTAATTGAGAGACTACAATTAACTGATCAGGGTTCCTAAATAAATGCCCTCTGACACTCCTTTGCCACCACCCACGTAGCTAACTTCTTTTTCATTTTTTTTTAAATTCCCCTGCTTTGCAAAACAGAATGGAAGTGAAATTAAAGTTTTGAAAGTTTAAAGCCCTTGCGTAAGTCCTTTTGTTTTTTAATATTTGCAAACAGTTTTGCTTACTAGAATGCCAGCATCATCTGCTGTTAAACACAAGCAAGAGGTTTTTTGTTTGGTTTATTTTTTAAACACAAGTGTTTTGAGTTCCTTGGAACTTTGTGTGTCAGACAGACTACTAACACAGAAACACCATCACTGAAATTAAAAACAAAACAAAACAACAGGAAGCAAATGAAAGAAAGCAAAAAGCAACTGTGAAACAAAGAATTATGCTACAGTATCCTTTTTAGGTGAACGTTATAAGTACACAAATTTTGTTAGTAATAATTGTTCCTATTTACAAGTATTTGAACACTGATTGACTTACAAGTGTCCACTAATGTCGTTAATAGCACAATAGGTTTAATAGTTATAGTTTTAGTTGTTTTGTTTGCAGTATGATATCAAGTATAGCAGTCCCAGCACAGATCAATGACAGCAAGAGCACAGTTTTCTAACTGGATATGCTTTTCAATCATCAGAAACCACTGAACTCTCTCTCTTGCTCTATCACTCTCCAAATGCATCTTCTGTTGTTTGTAGCAGCAGTCCAGGGTCAAAAACCAAACAAACGAAAAAGGATATTTGCAAACTGGAGAGATCTCGGCAGAGTTTAATCATGTCTATTTAACAAAACCACACAACTAGTAGAAACACTCTTTTGTGTTGCAGAACATGATACTTTCCATTGGGCTAACACAAAGATATGCATCTCTCTGCTATGTGAAGCATAGTTCTAGAGGTCTACCCAGTACATAAAGCTCTGACACACACACGCACACAGTATTAGCAAGTCTAAGTAGACTAAAGTCATTGATCCAAAGTAGCCATTTCTTATAGCTGGTGCTCCTTTGGACTCTCAGCAGGTCCTGAGGCCTGTTTATAAGACTTCAAGTTAGCCAAAGGAATGTCAGTCATGTGATTGCCAGTGTTGAAATGGGCCTCACCAGAGCCATACTGCTTTCGGTCACTGAACTGGTTTCTGTTGCTATCTTCTTTCCAGGTTCTTGTCAACGTGTGTCCATTCACTAGTTTGTCCTTCTTAACCCATTCTTTCTGAGGTGCAAAGGTGGAGAGAGGCGACTTTGGCTGCTGGTATGGACCTAGGCTGGGAGGCATCCAACAGTTATCTGAGTGACCCAAAACCAGGCATTCTTGAGTACACATCTCTGTAGCTTCAGCTAATCCTCGTGGACCAAGAGGCCCATCTGCGGAAGACAACAAAGGAGACCAGAAAAAAGAGAGAAAGAAATAGTGTTAGCCTTTCACTTTGGAAACATTGCTATCAAAGCTGCATGTACTCCTGACATTTGCTAGAATGGGAAAAGTAATTGCAATGTTCTTAACCCTACAACCAACTGTGCCACTGACTTAAAAAAGTGACATTATGTCAATGTCACAGTGTCAAAATACACTTGCATGCTAACAGAGAGTGGTTATCTGTTATTAAGGTCATTGGTGAACTGTGACTTTTGTGATCAAAACATTTTGACTAGATCTTCTGTGTCATTGCCCGTATACTTCCCTGTTCCTCAAAAAGGGATAAATTAGTCATTAGCCAACAGACTCAGACACTGGATATGAATCAGTTCCAATCCCGTTTTTAAGGATTCCTTACTAAGGAAGTAAACACTTGAGCAGAGGAAAAACAGTGTTGAGCAAACACATTGACCAAGATTCTCTATGAGACCTTATGCCGGGGTGAATTGGCATAGCCCAGGTATGCTCTCATCTCGCCTCCCATTTCCAGGTATGTGGGGCCCTGGATGTAGGAGCAGGAATGATAGGGAATTCTCAGCTGGCTAGTTAGGTCTAGATCAGAGGTGGGCAAACTATGGCCCGCGGTCCACATCCAGCCTGCAGGACCCTCCTGCCCAGCCCCTAAGCTCCTGGCCCAGAAGGCTAGCCCCCGGCCCCTCCCCTGCTGTTCCCCCTTCCCTGCAGCCTCAGCTCACTGCACCGCTGGTGCAATGCTCTGGGCGGCGGGATTGCAAGCTCCTGGGACAGCGCAGCTGCAGAGGCCAGCCTGACCCAGTGCTCTGAGCTGCCTGGTGGCATGGCTGGCTCCAGCCGGGCAGCTTGGCTGTAGCACCGCCAGCCACTGGTGCTCCAGGCAGTGCGGGAAGGGGGCAGGGAGGGATTGGATAGAGGGTAGGGGAGTTCAGGGAGTGGTCAGGGGTGGGGGAGTGAATAGGGGGCAGGGCAGTCAGAGGATGGGGAACAGGGGCATTGCATAGGGGCAGGAGTCCCCAGGGGGCAGTCAGGAATGAGAGGAGGGGTTGGATGGGGCAGTAGGGGGCAGTCAGGGGCGAGGGGTCTGGGGGCAGTCAGGGGACAGGGAGTGGTGGATGGGGCAGGGAACAGGGAGAGTTGGATAGGGGTTGGGGGCCAGGCCACGCCTAACTGTTTGTGGAGACACAGCCTCCCCTAACCGGCCCTCCATACAATTTTGGAAACCCGATGTGGCAATCAGGCCAAAAAGTTTGCCCGCCCCTGGTCTAGCTCCTACAACTCTGCAGCACCTGAGTGGAACAAAGTAAACAGAATGAGAGGATGAGAGAATCCGTACCATTGTCAAATTGTCTTGCCACATACAGATCCCCATTTGGTACAGTAAATAGATGAAATACATTAGTCCCACTGGACATTAATATGCATCTCAAAGATTTGCTATAAAACTACATAAATCAAAGGGTACACACAATGTGAACCTTCCGTAACTCACTTGTGTTCTCATGGTTTTCTTATGTTCATGAATATGAGACCACAGGAGATGGACCATGCAGTCTGTAATATGCTATGCATATTAAAGACCCACGTCATCTTTCACCCACTATGGAGAGCACAGCTGGCCTGCTTCAGAGGCCTGACTATCAGCACAGTGGACAAGACACCTATATCTCCAGAAAGTGCTGACCTTCTCCCCCATCTTAGCCTATTTCTAAGTGAGTGAACTTGCAGCTGAGACACTGATCTGATCAGACTGGATTTACACATAGGGTAACGTTCCAAAAGACTGATAAACTGCCACATGTGTCTTTATTATCTGTTTCTCAACATCTGAGAATATATACACCCAATGACCAATGATTGGTCATGATCCCTTGCTAGATGTATGATGATTTTGATGAAGACCTTCAATAGGGAATCCTTTTCTTGACTTCAGGGCAAATCAACGGCCTAGACCTCCAGGCAGTCAAAGAGTTAAGAAGCATTTTTTTTCTTGATTAAACAGTGAAGTAACAGGAAGGAAATTATGGATTGATTTTGAGAATGAGGTTAGCCAGATAGGCATGAATGCTGAAGTCATGCAGGTTAGCATTAATCAGAAGAAAAATACGGACCACAGAAAGACCAGTCTGTGAGGGCTGTGCCAGCACAAAGATGCCTTTATAGTTGTGAATTTGGGCCAGTAATTATCACTGAAGATATTTACATGAAGATGTTTGTGCTGCAGCGACAATGGAGATTTCAGTCTCTTCAACTGCAGCAAATGCAGCATAGCAGGTTTATTTTCAAATCCCCAGATCATCCTAATTAGTCTAATTGTAGCTGCTATTCTTTTTAACTTGCCTAATGTTTTTTTAATCTTCCTAGGCTAATTGCCTCATGAGATCCTGTGGCAGTGAGTTCCACATGTTAATCATCTGTTGCATTTAGACTCCATTTTAGCAAATCTAATTTAGATGCATTTTCTTAAAAAACACGTCAACTATCGTTTCCTTCATCCTTATCTCTGAACATCTTTTCTTAGATTGTGAGGTCACTTGGGCAGGAACAACCCTTTTTGAATATCAGTCTCTAACAGTAGATTCTGGGTACTATGGCCAACAAAAGTAATAATGTCTTTTTAACTAGCTGAGCTATGACTGGAAGCTCCTGCAACCCTTGTACAAGCAAATTTCCCATTGCAATCAATTGGAATAATTTAAGAAATATAAAGACCCAGTGACATTGGGGCAATTCAAGATGAAATAATCAGTTCTGCAATAATTTAGGGTAAAAAAGTGACTGCAAAGCAGAAGTTTAGCACACATTTCAAGGAGAGCCAATAATCTTGGTTTTAAAATAAGAGCTGTGATAATTCATGGGAAGAGAGAGATTCTTGTTCTATAAAAGCCCCTCTTTGAAATCACCACTATACAGCAATAATCAAATTGAGGCAAGTACTTAGTACAAAAAAGCTATAGTAAGTAAAGGAAGTAATCCCAGTATGTTGTTAACATTTCCAAAGGTTATCTATAGGTTAAAAGCTGATTTTTTTTTCTGCTGAGAACAGAAATTTAATTTTAATTAGGTTTTTCCCATTTTCACAGGAAGAAAGTGAGAAGTGGCAAAACTCTTTCCAACTGGCCTGATCACACAGTAAAATGCTATCTTGCTGACCCAAGGAGGAAAGGTTTGGCAGGGATTAAAACTTTCAATACACAAAGAAAAGCCTTCACCACAGAGTGACACAGTTCAAGAAATACAGTTCATGCACCCTGGGCTTCCAATTTGCAATGTAATAGCAGGTTAACAAGAGAACTCTCAGCTTCACACTCCTGAAGTGGATCTGTTATGTCGCCCTGTTTAGCTAAATAAAATAAAATAAAGTTCAAAGAGTTATGGCAATCACTTGAGTTTAGAATTTAAATGGGTAATAAGCTGTTTTTACTTAGAACAAAATATGCATGTGGCCCTATAAGCCATGTCAAATTAATCTTGGAGAGATTTACTTCATGTGTTTAGCTTTCCTTAGTAAGAGTCCTAGAGTGATAATACAGTTAATCTCGGAATGGATTTCCTTTTAAGTTGGTGAAGTTTGTGGAGAGTTTTGAAATATTTGGATGAAAGGTGCTATTTAAATATCTATTCCTAAGAATAAGGGGCTGTCTACAGAGGTGAAAGTAAGCCGGTACGCCCTGCTATGGTGTACCGGCAAGAGCTGGTGCGCTGTACCAGGGTGGATCAGCTTCCCCAGGCTCAAATTAAAGGGCCTGCGGCTCCCGGCAGCGTCTGGAGCCCACGGCCCTTTAAATTGCTGCCAGAGCCCCGTTGCTGGAGCCCTGGGGTAGCGGCGGCAGAGCTGGGGCGGTAGCAGCGGCCGAGACCTGGACCCTTTAAATCGTCCCCGGAGCCCCGCCACCACTTCCCCAGGGCAGGCTCCAGGGATGATTTAAAGGGCCCAGGGCGGTAGTGGTGGCCAGAGCCCCATCCCCGGAGCCCTGCACCGGAGCCCTGGGGAAGCGGCGACGGAGCTCTGGGGACAATTTAAAGGGCCCAGGGCTCCAGCCGCAGCTACTGCCCAGGGCCCTTTAAACCGCTGCCAGAGCCCCCGGCTGCCGCTGTTACCCCGGGGAGGGGGAAGGAGGCACTTGCCGGTACAGGGTGGGCAGGGGCTGGCTCTGACCTCCCCCAGTCCAGCCCCATACCGGTAAGTCCCTAGACTTACTTTCACCCCTGGCTGTCTAATAAACAGAGACAGGATGGTGCTGTGGAGATAATCACCTATTTTGGAGGAACACGGTGGGTGAGGTAATATCTTTTAGTGGACCAACATCTGTTGGTGAGAGAGACAAGGTTTTGAGCTACACAGAGCTCTTCTTCAGGTCACTTTGAAAGGGGCATTTCCCATATTTCAGGTTAGCCAAATGTCACTTTCTCACTTTGACTCTCCAAAAGACTTTCTCAATCCAATTCATTTCAAAGAGGGATGTGTTTTTGTTCTCTGCTGTCTCTATTTATAGATTTCAAATGCAGACAAGCCTGAGAGGGGTGTAGTACTCTCTGTAGAGGGCAAATCTTGCTCTTTGTGGGGTTTCACCTGCAAATATATGAGTAGTGTTTTGGCTCTAGCACTCACAGTACAGGCCTGGGAGTCAGGAACACTCCTGTAATACTCATTCCCACTGTAGACTTGGAACAAGTCACTGACGCTCTCTGACTCAGTTTCCCTAGTCTGTAAAATGCAGAGAGTGTTTACCAGTCTCACTAGAAAATTGTGAGGTTTAACTATGGAATAATTGGACAAAATGCCTTGAATGACTATATATAATTGTTAATCAGCAAATAACATTTTGATACTTTGCCTTTAAAGCATCACAACATAAAAACAGCCTCTTACTTTTTGTTTGAAGTGATGCTACATTATGTGTACACCCAGGGGTACATTTCAGGTTATAGACAATACCTTTAATGGAATAACAGTACATTCCAATCTGGGACAAGGACAGTCTCATTTATAATATGTACATATGGTGACTATCATCATAGGCACCATGATCTCTGATTAGGGCATTTAGATGCAACCACAATACATTTAATACATCTTACTAATAATCATTATGATGCTTTGGGGGCTCTGCAAATCCCCTGATGCAAGAGGTATGTGATTTAGAAGAAAAAATAATTAGTTTTGGAGAAAATATGAGCTCAGCACAATAAAAATAAAACACAGTAGCATGGTTTTCTTCTGCTCCTGTCTTGTGTAATTATGTTCTCTGTGAAGATAGTTCATTCCTTCTTAAGAGTCTTCTTAGTATTCAATGGCACAAGTGAAATAATCATGAACAGTATGATGGGGGAAAGAATCTTTTGGGATACGCAGGACGGTAGCATTAGCTATTTGTATTGAGAAAGCACAATGTTGACTTACTGGTAATTATCTTTCCCCTCCACCACTACCAAACAATAGCTTTCACCCAATTTTCTAAACTTGTTTCATTACTGCAAACAATGACACCACTTAAAAACCTATTCCTGATGCTTTAATTTCATAATTGCATTAATTTGTTTCCTTTCTCTCCAAAAAATGTCACTGTATCAAGTTTTTCCACACTGAAGTACTTTATTGATATGTTTTTTCAAAGTATTTGTTCTCCGAACAATCTGTAATGCATGAGCCTGGTTATCAGTCTTGGCTGCTTGAATACATAATGACACAACTGCTGATAAAACTGTACAAGCCATCTGTCTCTGGATTTAAATGTTTTGAAAGCAAACACAAAAGTACATAACAAACACTCCCTTAAATTGTCTTGGTTACTATTAATAAAAGATCTTATGCCTCAAAAAGGCCTTTTTTTATTATTTTATTCTGTTAATAGCTGTCAGGCAACTGCATGGCTTGCTGCCTCAAAAGGAGACAGGTGCAAGCAGTTAAATGCCAGTCAAATGTTGGCCATACCCTAATTGTGGAAATTCGGAGTGGTCTTTTATCTCATTTTATTATACCCAGGAGCTGAACTGTTATTTCATTGATTAACTAACTGCTGCAATTAGCAACTAGCTTCTGGCATGTTGACCAGCTGCTTTTCAACCGGCTCCTTCAGTACCCTCTTGCTCAAAGCTGGAGGCTCATTCTTTAAATGTGAAAGAGTCAAGACCACAAGTTAAGCTATACTCAGAGATGCTTTTCAGCCTCCCCTGTGAATTAGGATCCATTAGCCAGGATGCATTGCTGTTAGGTATGGTGGTGAACATGGTGTTGACCCTTCACCGCGGCCTGATTTTAGGGAATCATAGAATCATAGAATCATAGAATATCAGGGTTGGAAGGGACCCCAGAAGGTCATCTAGTCCAACCCCCTGCTCAAAGCAGGACCAAGTCCCAGTTAAATCATCCCAGCCAGGGCTTTGTCAAGCCTGACCTTAAAAACCTGTAAGGAAGGAGATTCTACCACCTCCCTAGGTAACGCATTCCAGTGTTTCACCACCCTCTTAGTGAAAAAGTTTTTCCTGATATCCAATCTAAACCTCCCCCATTGCAACTTGAGACCATTACTCCTCGTTCTGTCATCTGCTACCATTGAGAACAGTCTAGAGCCATCCTCTTTGGAACCCCCTTTCAGGTAGTTGAAAGCAGCTATCAAATCCCCCCTCATTCTTCTCTTCTGCAGACTAAACAATCCCAGCTCCCTCAGCCTCTCCTCATAAGTCATGTGCTCTAGACCCCTAATCATTTTTGTTGCCCTTCGCTGGACTCTTTCCAATTTATCCACATCCTTCTTGTAGTGTGGGGCCCAAAACTGGACACAGTACTCCAGATGAGGCCTCACCAGTGTCGAATAGAGGGGAACGATCACGTCCCTCGATCTGCTCGCTATGCCCCTACTTATACATCCCAAAATGCCATTGGCCTTCTTGGCAACAAGGGCACACTGCTGACTCATATCCAGCTTCTCGTCCACTGTCACCCCTAGGTCCTTTTCCGCAGAACTGCTGCCTAGCCATTCGGTCCCTAGTCTGTAGCGGTGCATTGGGTTCTTCCGTCCTAAGTGCAGGACCCTGCACTTATCCTTATTGAACCTCATCAGATTTCTTTTGGCCCAATCCTCCAATTTGTCTAGGTCCTTCTGTATCCTATCCCTCCCCTCCAGCGTTTCTACCACTCCTCCCAGTTTAGTATCATCCGCAAATTTGCTCAGAGTGCAATCCACACCATCCTCCAGATCATTTATGAAGATATTGAACAAAACCGGCCCCAGGACCGACCCCTGGGGCACTCCACTTGACACCGGCTGCCAACTAGACATGGAGCCATTGATCACTACCCGTTGAGCCCGACAATCTAGCCAGCTTTCTACCCACCTTATAGTGCATTCATCCAGCCCATACTTCCTTAACTTGCTGACAAGAATGCTGTGGGAGACCGTGTCAAAAGCTTTGCTAAAGTCAAGAAACAATACATCCACTGCTTTCCCTTCATCCACAGAACCAGTAATCTCATCATAAAAGGCGATTAGATTAGTCAGGCATGACCTTCCCTTGGTGAATCCATGCTGACTGTTCCTGATCACTTTCCTCTCCTCTAAGTGCTTCAGGATTGATTCTTTGAGGACCTGCTCCATGATTTTTCCAGGGACTGAGGTGAGGCTGACTGGCCTGTAGTTCCCAGGATCCTCCTTCTTCCCTTTTTTAAAGATGGGCACTACATTAGCCTTTTTCCAGTCATCCGGGACTTCCCCCGTTCGCCACGAGTTTTCAAAGATAATGGCCAAGGGCTCTGCAATCACAGCCGCCAATTCCTTCAGCACTCTCGGATGCAATTCGTCCGGCCCCATGGACTTGTGCACGTCCAGCTTTTCTAAATAGTCCCTAACCACCTCTATCTCTACAGAGGGCTGGCCATCTCTTCCCCATTTTGTGATGCCCAGCGCAGCAGTCTGGGAGCTGACCTTGTTAGTGAAAACAGAGGCAAAAAAAGCATTGAGTACATTAGCTTTTTCCACATCCTCTGTCACTAGGTTGCCTCCCTCATTCAGTAAGGGGCCCACACGTTCCTTGGTGTGTTCCTTGGAAAGTTATTATGCAAGATTAAACTATATATCATGTATTAAAACACATTAAAATGTTTTAAGATCGTAAAATGGAAGCCATTAGAGTTGTAATGCAAGAAGGGAAAACAGATGTAAAAGGTGTTTGTTGTAGGTGTTTCAAAAGTATGAAGCCTAGATAAAGTACTTGACCTAGTGTTATAAGATTTAGCAATATGTATATTGTAATAAGCAAGTAAAAGGAAAAAGAGCAGTTTAAGCTTGAAATACCAGATTTCTTTGGGATTTCGGCATACAGGTAACCATGGAATAACCACATTTACGTATCAAAACTTCTGGGAAATGTATGATGCTAATAGCCTATGGTAGCAATTGGAACCTTAATTATGGTTCCCTCAGAATGACAAATATGGGCAGGGTGCTTAAGCCTAAATCGTACATGGTCCTGGTTGTGTGGGGGATGCAAGGGTTAGGGTATAAAAAGATGGTCATACCAACCCTAGCTGGGACATTGGGATGACAGGAAGGTGGTAACTAGCTCATCACTGCCCACTTACGGTGCTCTCCACTTACTGTTGTCTTCATCTTAATTTCTAATGGTCACTATAGGATTGCAAGTATGCCAGCCTTGGAGGTGTTTTGTAATATGTACCTGTTTTTGTACAGTTATGCTTATGCTTGGTTTTATTTTGATTTTAAGTAAGTCTTCATGTTTCTGTTTCACCGATCTCACTCAATAATAATACTATGTAGCCACTGCGTACAAAACCTGTTATTAATGACTTGCGCAATTTTGCATTCCAATTAATGAGAGGCTGCAATGGCCACAACTGCATTTAAAATTTGATACAATCATATTTATTCAACTTTTCACACCAGACCTTTAACAAAATTCAGCTCTATTTAACCTTGGATATAGAAAGCCTTTTGTTGATCGTGCAACACATTCATACGCTGCATTGTTAAATGACCTTTCCTGAAGAGATCACATATTACAAGTTTTATAAAACCTTCCGCCCCCTCCACTTATAATTACAGAACTGATTTTCCTGCATTCCATGAAGGTTTTGCATCCACTGTATATGATTAAAAGAGGAAAATGGTTTATAACACAAAGATGGTTCTGACATATTTTTTCTCTTCAATTAATTAAAGAATTAATGTAAAAGTGCTTTCTTGAATCCTAGGTTATGTTCCAGAAAACAAAACAAAAACTTTCACGCACAAGCTGTACAATTTGCTTTTTCTGATTAGTAATTAAGGGCTAGCTTCTGTCACCCTTACATTGAAAGACACCGTACTCCACAGCTCGTCCCATTTGGCATTACTGAACACAAATAACGGTGGCAACAGACTCTGGTCTTTAATTGGGCTAGACTGAGGGACACATGCTGCCACCCTTACACATACAGAGTAGTCCCTTTGAAAGGAATCTGACTATTCACAGAGTAAAATACTAATCAAGAGGAGTAAGTATGGCAGAATATGACCATGTATATGACGACCGTAGCAGGCCACTCCAAAAGCATCACTTCCACTCTGCAGAAGTAATTGTCACATTTCCCAGGTTCCCCCACCTTATTCTAAGAGAAAGTAATTCTTTACAGATGTAGATTACTTTCTCCCCCATGCTGCCTCAGTTGCACTGGTAAGTGTGCAGGTTACATGCTACCTGCCTTTCTCTGCCCACTCCCAGTCCACCTGCGTGCAGGGAGACAGATGGAGAGAAGATGGGTGGCCTCCATCTTCTGCTCCTTTACTCCTCTGCATGGCAGCAAAAGGGCCAGATACAATTTAACCCATAAAGAGGTAGTTTTCACTGCGCACGTTATTCCAGACTAGAAGTGTAACGTACCCTATACCCTACCACATATAGCTTTCCTTCAAGGAATCTTAGAGTACCATGGAGGTGTTTAACAACATTGCCATCTTGTTTCCAGTTCTTTTACAACAGATATTGCTAACAGAGTTCATTGGGCACTGGTTTTGGCTATTAGATAAAATCAGATTAAGGGGTGCTTCGTAAACTTCAGTCCCTTTGGGGCAAGATCCTTTTGTTCCCTGCATGGCTACATAGTTTGAGCCAAAATATAGCCCCATGGTATTTATCACAGATGGGTAGCTAACCTGATTTCAGTTCTTTACTACCCACTTGTTACAGAGGTACATGGGTGAAATTCCATGGTCCATGTTATAGAGGAGCTCAGCACAGGGGCTTGTCTACATGGGGACACTCAGCAAAATTAATCGGAAGTAACTAAATGTGTGAATTTAAATTGGCTTAGTTAAACCACATTAAAGCCTGCGTGGACACACTCATTCAGAATTAATGTGTCCTTAATTAGCTTTAGCTTAATTAACATCCAAGTGCCCCTGTAGAAAAGCCCCAGATGATCAAATGGTCCATTTTGACCTTGAAATCTATGGATCAGCAAATATTAGCAGAAAGTGCTTGAACTTCCATAAACTTTCATTGATAAACTTAGACAAATGGGTGTGTGGGAGAGGAACTGCTTTAGAAATGTGGAGACTGTTTGACACAAGTCCAAATTTGGGAGTGTGATTCTGGTTTCTGATTAAAAGTAAAAACTCATTCTGTGATTTAAAAAAAAAAAAAAGTACTGTAACCTGGATTTGTGTGTCACATTGTGGCTTCAGAGAGAGAGTCACCTTGGGGCAGCAGGGAGGGGGAGCAAATAAGATTTGGCAAAATGTTTTGTTAACAAATAAATAAGGATTACACGTTTTATGTGTCTCTCATACTGATTTGATATTTTGGTGAAAAGTCAACATTTGTAAATGGAGACAGTCCAAATACAATAACACATGGGCAGCCAAAGCAGCAAATTCTCTCCCTGGGAGGATAATGTTATTTAGACAGATTGTATAGTACACAAATAACAGATAGCATATCTTTATAAATCAGCACCCTTCCTCAGCATGATATGGACCTTATCCATCTTCTTCTCATCTGCTTAAGCTATGGCTCAGGAGGGCATTATCTCAACTAATTCTATCTTCTCAAAATTAGCATTTTTTCTGCAATCCATTCAATTTCTGGGGGACAATCTAACAAATGAGATCTCCATAAAGGATACAAATAAACCTTCTACATTTGACTTGATCGCCTATTGAGAACACAGCACCGTTACTGTTAAAGTATTCGGACTAGAACTTGTTTTTTAGGATGCATCTTTTTCCTTATTTAGCTAAGATACTGCTGCCTACAAAACAAAACAAAAACAAAATGAAATAAAAAAACCTCGTTCCCTAAAGATGGTGATAGATGATAACAATAACATATTTATAAAACATCCTGTGGCCACAGTCATTTACAAGCTTTTCCCCCCATACCTAATATTTATGGTACTTGATCAAAATACTTTGTTGAACAGATTTACAGGCAACGTGCTGAAACAGCACCAGTTTTGACACGGTTACATTTTCTTCTCTATTAATTTACCCCAAATTTACATTACTTCTCTATTAATTTACCCCAACCTGCTGCCAGTTGAAATAGCTCACCTGAAGTCTCAGTTCCAAAGTTTCTATCAATTATTTCTTGATTATATATACATTCTTAAATATTTCTATAATGTTTATTTAGCTAGAGGATTTTTATCAGGAACACAAATCCATTTGGTGTTTAATTGAGATCGAACATGTAGATATATTGGTTTAATTGTACTAGATTGTGACATACTTACACTGAAGAGTACCTTACTCTATGAGCAGTGCCCTGGAGTTCAAGAGGACTGCTTGTGGAGAAAAGTACTACTCAGTTATTGGCCGAATGCTGACAACTACAGCAACTGAGATATGTTAGCAACACTTGTTACAGTGGACCATTGTAACATTTGTATTTTTTTCATTTTATTTTATTTACAGCTACTGTATGTTTGGCCTCACAAGCATGTCGGTTAACATAAATGTGAGTTTGAGCCTCATTCTGGTTAAGGTTTTTTAAAAAAGAAGTCTGGATCAAAGACTTATTTTCCCTGAGTGTTTCTCTATATTAGGGCCAGATACTGACCCTCCATCTCATATTGAATACACATTACTCAGTGAGGGCAGGATTGGTACCCTGTGATCTTCCCTAACTAAGGGGCAGTGTGTAACTGCACTACCCCTGGGACAGGCAGGAGCCAAAACATGACTGAGACTCACAATTCAGCCTCTGTGTTGGCCCTTTTTTCAGAAGAATCTTCTTCCCTCTCTGTTAGATATTGGGAGGAGAAGAAGGAGTTGAGTAACCTTGATTGATTGGCCCATAAGCCCTCACAGAGAGAGTGGTGATCACAACACCACGTTTATATTGTTCTAACGATTCCTTCAGCCACCTACTGGCCAGGCTGTCAGGGGCACTACATACCCGACTGGCATAACGCACCAGAGCCCAGAACCCCTAAGCTCAAGCAATTTGCCATCTTTAGCCTTCCAAATAGCCAGCATTACAGGTATGTGCCACCATGCCCAGTGAGAGCTGAGTAATCCTGTTAAAATCAATGAGTCCACTCATGGAGTAATTTTCTACTTTAACACAAATACGGGCATCAGAATCTGGCCCCTAATCTCCCTAACCCAAATATGTTCTCTCTGCATAACTTCCAAAAAGGGAGAAGGAGCCAGAGACTCCATGAAGTCCGCTAGACTTTGTCATTACCAATTTAATTAACATGGAAGGTGCTCAGCTACTACTGTGATGGGTGGCAATGCAAAACCCTAAAATATATCCATAATTCCAACAGGTTCCTTTGCCTATAAAAATTATGAAGTTTAATTCTAGTACTTACTTGAATACAGCAGAAATCTGGAGGCTTACCAGACATACTGCCTGAGCTATACAGATTCATAGGTTTTTAAGGCTAAAAGGTAACACTTTGATCATCTAATCTAACCTCTTGTGTAACACAAGCCTCAACATTTCACCCAGTAATCCTGAATCAAACCTATACTGTGACTAAGCTAGAGCATATATTTTAGAAAGTCATCCAATCTTCATTTAAGAACCACAAGTGACAGATAATACATCACCTCTCCAGGTAAATTTTTCCAATGGTTAATTACCTTAATTGATAAAAATTATGAACCTTAAATCTAGCCTGAATTTCCCTAGCTTCAGCTCCCATGCATTGGATTTCAGTATGTCTTTATTTACTCAGAGCCCACTAGCATCAGAAACCTCTCCATGTACAGTCTTATAGACTGTAATCAACTCACCTCTGAATCTTCTCTTTGATAAATATAAACAGATTGAGCTTCCAAAATCTCGCACTGTAAGGCAAATCTTTCAGAGCTCAAATAATTTCTGTAAGGCTTTTCTGAAACCTTTCTGGATTTTCAACATTCTTTTTGAGTTGCAGACAGCAGTAGTGGACAGTGGATTCCAGTTATGGTCTCACCGATGCCACCTTCCTATTTCTGTTCAACATTCCCATACTTATATATCCAGGAATCACATTAACTCTCTTAGCCTCAATATTGCACTGGGAGTTTACATAAACCCTGATATTTAAGTCCCTTTCAGAGTCACTGCTTCCCAGGATATAGTCCCCCAAATTTAAGGCTGCATTTTTTGTTCCCAGATGCACGTATTAAAACATATGTTGCTGAAATGAGACAAGATTTACCAAGCAATCCAGATCTCTCTGTATGACTGACCTATCCTTGTAAATATTGACCAGTCTCTTATCTACCAATCTTGGTGTCATTTGCAAATTTTACCAAGAATGGTTTCATATTTCCTTCAGATCAATGCTAAAGTTATTGAATAGCATTAGGCCAAGAAGAGATCCCTGTGGGACTCCATTAGAAACACCCCTATTGAATGATGATTCTCCAAGCCTTTTAACAGGTAGAGAAGTCTGAGATGGTTGTATTCATGAGAGGGAAGGCTGTGTATTTGCAAGTAATCTAGGCGAGACTACTGGTGGCCTGGAGAATGGAGAGGTGATAGGAGCCTGGAGAAGCATAAGAACTGGCGACAAAAAAGAGCAGTGATTAAACTCTAAGGACCAGATGCTATGATTCTTACTCTTATTGAATATATCTTTCTCCATAAGGTACAACATTACATGCATAAGGATGGCAGAATCAGCCCCTAAATGACATACAATTTTAGACTAATAGAGATTGACCTGTCTATATTGCACCTATCACCAGGATATTCTGTGCACTAACATAATTAAATACACAACAGAAGATCAGAAGACTTACAGTTTCTATCCCACTCTTTAGGTAAAATGTTTGACTGTACATTGAAAAGATCATTAAGTATGTTGGTTGACACATAGAACCACTGAAATCTGGGCTCAGCCATCACACAATAATTATTAGTTTATATTCACCATCCTTGAAGATTTAATCCATATTCCAATATTATCTGTAGTCTGGGTGTACATGATGACTAAAAGCCACCTCCCTCCCACTCCCATTTTCCTGCTGCCCTAACATAGAATTGATAACTTAAGTCCAAAGGCTTGTATCTTCCATCAGAGTGTGTTTTCTGATGGAAAATATTTTACTGCTGTTCTTCACAGATACAATGTAATTCTCTTATTAAGGATAACAAAACCCTGTAAATGCCCACAAAAAATGTATTGTTTCTAACAGCGTCAAGAGTTGGAGCTGGCTGAGTTCCCATCAGAACATGTCAGAATAAAAGATCAGAGAGCACAGGAGTGTATGAAGGGGAAAGCTCCTGCTGTCCTCATTCACCAAAGATAAAGGGAACATCCAAGAAACGTAGCAAAATGTAACCTAGTGTTTTAGTTCAAGCAGTGAAATCTGTGACCAGAGCAAATGCTTCTGAAACAGATTCTTTCACCCCATTCCTACAACTTGCTTCACTAACCTACAACTATTAAACCTCCGTGGACTCCAACTTCCTGCGGTCTGCTCCCAGCTGGGTGACTCAAATTTCAGTCCTTTGCCATATTCCTTCTGTCTGTCTCTTTCTTTGAATTAACCAAATCCACAAGCCAGCTCTCTCATTTAATTCTTATTGATATTGGTTGGGGTGTCAGGTTGTTTCTCTCTAATAGAAGTGGCCTGAGATGTGAACCTTTTCTTTTTAATTTAGATAGCAGTCCAAAGTTCCTAGCTCTGAAACCTTTGGCAAGATTTATAATGTTAAGCTGTCATCTAGAACAATCAGTATGGCTTCAGTTCAAAATCTATCACTTAAGTATACTTCTAATCATGTTGAAATATACCCCAAATACTATCGCTATTACAGTATATTAGCCAATGTAAACATCTTCCCATGACTCCTGAAAGAAATGGGAAAATCTACAGCTCACTTAAAGGAATAATTGCGGAACTGGAAAAGCAGACACTACCCAAAAATCATGGATTTTCTGTTCCGGTCAGCAATGATTTTAACAGCAGCCAATGTCAGTTATCATATGACATAAAAGTCTATTATGAAACCAATTAATTTATTAACAATCCTGCCTTATTTTCGGGTTCGTTTTCTCTTTACCTATACCAAATGACTTTCATATTCGCTCTTTAGTTTACTCATTCTACCTGCAACCTTCCCATTATGTTTCTCCTGCAAAATAATTTGGTTTGATTATCCTTCCCAACCTCCTTCCTTCCTTCCTTCCTCAGTGGAGGCCTTTCTCTGTGTGTGTTCACTTTCTATTTACTCTCAGATCTCATTCCTTGCATTATTCCCCAGCGGACATGCAGTTTCATATGACTTTATCGTTATGCCACAATTCTTCACTTGTTTATGCATGTGAGTGACTTTATACATATGAGTAGTTCAACTAAGTTGAATGAAATTAATGAATTATGCAAGTGTTTGCAGAATTGGAGCCTTGGGGCTGGATACACAAAAGGAGTTAGGCCCCTAAGTCCCTGTTTAGGCTCCAGTGTGTTGCATAAAATTCCCTCCAAACCCTCTAGGTGCCTAAACTCGCTCTGTGTCAAAGTTTCTACAGTAAAAGTTCCCTCAGTGTCTATGTTCCTGCCTCTGAGCCACACATTGCTGCCTCCATCCAGGTATCCAGACACCTATCTCCTGCATCCAGAGCAAACCACAAACCAGAGGATGATCCAGTCTGAAACAGGAGACATTCGAAATCTGAAACATTTTCTCAGAAATGGGAAAACTATTTTCAACCCAACTCTACTTCAAACTGTCAGGCTAAAGAAAGGCAACAGGAAACTAAAAATCAATACTAGAACTGATACAAATGGAGATCAGAATCAAATGTAAGCATAAGGGGCTACATTAAATACTGTCCATGCTTCTTTGCATCCAGATTCCCAAGTTATCCATAATATCATTCTCAACAAATCACACCTAGCCATTGGAAGCTTACCAGGGAAAGCAAAAACAAAACACTGCTTCATATCTGAAACAAAATCTCAGCTCAGATTAGGGTAGTAGTATACCAAGACAAAAACAGGTATTTTTTAGTTTTTGAAAGCATTATTATAGTTTAATGCTGAAGTCAAAAAGAGAGATGTAGGTTTGGGGCACTGCTTATTTGTACAGAGAGATCCTGATGGTCTCCTGGTTGGTATTATTTAACAATATAATGTATTGCCTGGGAAATCTTATTCCTTGCCTCAGCCCATAGAAGATTTTAAAGTTTACTCTAAGATGTAGTTTCTAATGTACTTACCTATAGCTTCAATGTGGTTTTTTTCTTTTCTTTTCTTTTTGTCCCCATGAGATTGATACATTAATAAGTGGTAAGCAGTGCTTTGATATTTATGATTATATTGTTTTCATTTATCATATAATAACAATTCAATTAAATAAAAATATTTAAAAACAATTAGCACATTCAAAGCCTCTGAAAACCAATATAACATGAAATTAATTTTTTTTCAGAAGAGATCTATTTAGCTGATTTATTGAAATATGAAAATGAAATGAATTCCAGTTGTCAAGTTTTATTAGGATTCACTTATTCAGTGTTTCACTTTCCTGACAGGAATAGCAGCATAGATGTTACTCGTCATTTATAAAATGCCTTGTCAAAACACTTAAAATTCCTTGACCTGCTTATGCTCTGTCCCAGGTTTGGGTTAGACAGTTACCATGAACTAAAGAATGATGAAAATGATCACTGGTAGTTTAAAACTTTCAGCGTCACCCCCTCCAAATCCTTTCCCGTAATACTTGGCTTTGTGCCAACAATTTAGCTTTAGAAGAGGAACTATTATAAAATTGTAGTTATGATCATTTAAACAGATTATTACCCTTGCACTGAGTGAATTAATTTATTAAGTAGCAATTTCAGAGTCAGTGAGACATTTAGAAACAATGGCAGAAAGACATTCTGATGAATGCAATGACATTATCTGAGATGTCAAAATACTTTATTGTTAGAAAAAAATCTGCTCTCTCATTCCATGGAACAAGAGACAGACCACAGCTTCTCCATGCCTTTGTTGGGCCCAACCTTCTCTCCTTTGAAATCAATGGGAGTTTTCCTACTGACTTCAGTGGGAGCAGGATTGGGCCCTTTATCTGTATGTAATACTTAATGAGTGCCAATGAGGTCATTTGAACTGTAGGTGAGGTAACTTGAACTGCGCTAGGGGTACAGGCAGCAGAGGAGAAGATGTCTTCTCTAACCAACCACAGGCGGTTCCTTTAGCATAGCTCCTCTCCACTTACTGTCATTCCAGGTGCTCAAGCTCAAGACCCACTTCTTTTCCAGGTTCCACATTCCTGCTATTCCCTGCTCTGATGCATTCCCCACTCACCTTCCCAGACCTCCCCAACACTCCTACTCATTTCCCAGTAGTCCCATTTCCCTCCCTCCCAGATGCCCTCAGCGGCCCAGACTAGCTTTGACTTTCAATGAGACTTAGGCTCCTAAGTCACTTCAGCTGCTTTTGAAAATTTTACCCATAATTCTTTCTCTTTTTAATTTTAAGAGTTATAAAATGGCCGATGCCTGAGATATCAGCATACTCTTGCTGTTGTGTAACAAATTATTCCTCGTTATGCAGTTGTTGCCTAAATTCTCATATATTTTTCCCTTTAACATTTGCTCCATTATTTATTATGGGCTACATTACATTTACATAATGGCAATTAATAGGGCTAGTCTTAAAAAAACACTACAGATCATGATTACATCAGCAGTTTTGTAATGCCCTGTGTTGTGTATTTCATAGATTCCATATTATCAGAAATGACTCATATACAGTCATTCCTTAACTGAATTAGTCAAATAATATACAGCAGTGGCTCTCAACCTTTCCAGACTACTGTACCCCTTTTAAGAGTCTTGTGTATTTGTGTCTGGGGATTTGTCTTGTGTATCCCCAAGTTTCACATCACTTAAAACTTACAAATTCAGACATAAAAATACAAAAGTGTCACAGTACACTATTACTGAACATTTACTTACTTTCTCATTTTTACCATATAATTATAAAATAAATCACTTGGAATATAAATATTGTACTTGCATTTCAGTGTATAGTATATAGAGCAGTAAAAACAAATCATTGTCTATGAAATTTTAGTTTGTACTGACCTCGCTATTGCTTTTTATGTACCCTGTCATAAAACTAGGTGAAGATCTAGATGAGTTGATGTACCCTCCGGAAGACCTTTGAGTACCCCTGGTTGAAAACCACTGATGCACAGTATTGAGTTAGTCAAGGCCCTGAAACCTATGATAGTGTCACAGACCACACTCTTAATGTTGCTATCACCCACATCACTGTTGATACTTAACAAATATACAGTAACAACAATGTATTCATGTACAATGTACAAGGAACCAAAGGAGGACATTCTATGCCCCACTTACAAGTTAAGTGAAGAGAACAGGACAGACTGAAAGGGCTCAGAAGAAGTATTAGTTTTACAGTACTTTTATTGTTTGTGTGTGTTCACTTCCCACGGACATCACAGAAGCAGTGAGTCTGGAAAGTGGAAAGGGTGGTGGCTGGTTGAACCAGCATTGGGGGCATTCGCCACATAGTAGGCTGTGTGAAAAAAGGCAAGGAGAAAGGAAGAAGAGAAGTATGAAGAGTGACAATGGATATATTTGGTGCAGAAAGCATTATGAGGACAGTAGCTCAGAGACGTAGGCCAAAGTGGAGTTAAGAAGTTCCGCTGAATGCAAGAATAAGCATTTAAACTTAATATGGTGGACAAAGGGGATCCCACAGAAATTCAAGTAGTAAATGGGGGTGGTGACATAGTTTGAATAACTCAGGAGAAAATAGTGTTAGTAGCTGCATTTGGAAATTGCAACAGGTTGTGATATGTGTGTCCTTACGTTCAAGAGGCTTGGAGATCGCTGACATGGATATAACTTAAGCTGTAAATTTTCAAAACTGTGCATGGGGATTTAGTTACATATCCATTGGGCTGTCACATGGTGAACGCTCTAAGTGCCAGAGTTTACTCCTGTAGCACTTGAGGCTACTGAAGTAGTTTATATTTCTTCCAATTGATCACTAACTGGAAATAGCGTTCTGTCTGGATGGAATACAGCCATCCAATGTGCAAGGCCCGCAGACATCCTCCCCACAAGTTAGTGTATCAGTGTGCCTTTTATCCACCCTGAGACAGGGAGACTTTCACACAAATATCAAAAATTTACAATCTGACCCTCCAAGCAAACATCTGGGGCCTGATTTACCACCACAGCACTCCACTTCTATATCAGCGTTACCTCCTTGATTTCAATAGAATGATGGTGCCAGAAGAGTAGTATTGCAGCAGTGGATCAGACCCGTGGTTTTAAAACAGAAAATCCCAGTAATAAGAATGGCAGGATTGTGGCCCATCCTAAGAGCCCATGCAAGGGAATAAAGTTATCCATTCTGGGCGTAGCTCCAAGGCAGAGAGATTAGCCTCCACAGAACACCCAAAAAGAATCTGGTGGAGCTGCTTGAAAAAATATAGAAATTATTTGCAAAAATTGTCTTTAAAATCTGCAAAAAAAAAAAAAAAGAAAAAAAAAAAAAGAAAAAAAGGAATTCTCAACCAGTTTCAGTCTGTGGACATTGCAAAGGCAGTTGAGTCCCACATTACTTTTGAGCCCATGCAGCATGTAAGGAGTGCAGGCATGGTGCAAAGAGGATATGTAGGTGCATGTGGTGGGCAAAGGGCAGATGTGTGGCGAAGTGTAAAACGTCAAGGTGACAGCTGAGTTTTTCTGGAAAAAAAATCCCGCTTCGAAGGGGTGAAAGGAAATTTACTGCTGCTTTTGGACCCCTGCTCAAAACACACTTATATATAAGCATACTAAAAAGAAAACAATCCCAACCTTCAAGTGCTGATAACAGAAAACATCTGGTGCTTGCCTAGTTTTATTTTTATTAAATGTGTTTTTTTTTACTGTGCTAATTAACTGATTTCCACACAACTGTAGGTATAAACACTTAGTAAGCACTCAGGAGCCTGAGTGGCAAAGAAGCATTGCACTTTGTCAGTTCATATATTGCATCCACTCACAGAGAACGGGCATGACATATGAACAGCTTGGAAAACAATTCAGGGCTGACTCCTGCTTCCCCTCCACAATGTTCCTTTTCAGAAAAGAAATAACAGTAAAAACATTCTCTACTCCAGTGGTTATGCATCCACTAGGTATTCTCTGCTTGTCAGCTAATTTACAGTGTAATTGCTTCTGGGGTCCCATTTTTGCAACTAAAAAATGGAGGTAGTGAGATCTCACTGTTTCATGCTGATCAAGTGACATAATTGTTTAAGTAAGCTGGGAAGCACCGATCTACACAAGTGCCTGCCTCAGCATGTCCTGCAGCAAATCACAGCACCCACCATAAACACCTGCATATACTGCATATTTACCACATTACAAGCCTGAGAATCACCTTATCCTCCCTGTCAATACTGGACGTACTTTGCTTTATTATATGTATTTCCTGTTGGATAGGCATTTATTGGTGCTGTACTAGGTCCATTATTGCATTTTTTATATTCATGGTATGGGATACTGAGAGCAAAATTAAAAACAAACAAACCCTACCCTACCCTACCCCCAAAACCCCTAAAAAACACTCAAAACACAACCCAGACACAAAAAGATTGCCATTAAACCAACCCAATAAAAAAACAAAAAATGTCACAGAAAAATCCCACCCTGATTTTTCCCATTCATTATAGAAGAAGTGTAGCCTCCCTATAGATTTGTATTATTTTCGCTGGCTAAGGACCATCTACAATTCACGTTCAGTATACGATATATCTGCAATATGTTAAGGAATCATGCCCTAATAGATTTTAGTTATCACCTACGATTCTTAATATAAAGCAGTTAATCAAATGCACACTATGATAATCTGCACTATTAAATATGCTGGGCTGTTTTGTTCAGGCTGCATATAGCTCCACAGGAGCCTTGGATATGGAATGTAGGAAAATCTCTCATGACATTTTCAGTTTTGAAAGAAATTGAGAGCTAGTACAATTAGGAGTGGGCAAAGTAAGAAGTGACCAAACCTCCACCTTTCCCCAAGTAAACTTTGATTTTTTTTTCAGATTTGTATAAATTTAGGTAAGTCATCTAGAAAAATTAGGCACTGGGCTCCTACAATTATATCTGATGTGCCAATTGATACATATCTGAGAATATCGGGTGTGTGTATTCCTATTTCCAATCTTAGAGGAAGATGGCATAGTGGCTAGGGCATTAGCTAGAGACCAGGGTTCAGTTCCCTGCTGTGCCACAGACTTCCTGTATGACCATGTGCCAAAGACTCAGGTTTTCCCTACACATGAAAGTTAACCTGGAATAAGGTAGAATGTGAATTTAAAGGAGATTAACTATTCCTGATTAACTCCAGCGGTGGACATTCTTATTCCAGAACTAGAGTGTCTACACATGGAGTTAAACAGGAACATACAATCAGGAATAGAAATTCTGGAATAACTCCCCATGTAAATGAGCCCTTAGTCTCACTGTGTCTCAAGTCCCCTCCTGTAAAATGGGGATGACAGTACTTCACTGCCTCATAAGGGTGCTGTGAAAGTGTTCACACTGTAGGTCTCAAAGATACACGGTAACGGCGGCCATTTAAGTGACTTGGGATATGTCTGCAGTAATGCAGCTGTGCCGCTGTAAGATCTCTCTTGTAGCCACCCTCTGCTGATGGGAGAGAGCTCTCTGGTCAACCTAATCCACTCCTAATGAGTGGCGGTAGCTATGGTGATGGGAGAAGCCGACATATTGCTGTGCACACTAGTGCTTATGCCAGCTGTGCACACTAGTGCTTATGCCTCACGGGGGGCGGAATATTAACTCACTGAGTGACATTTGTTTTTCCAACAGAAGTGGTAATGTTAGACACAGCCTTAAGATTATGACATTTAAAGAGAGTAGCACTAATGAAGCCTGGAAGAGAAGATACACCACACAACTAGAGCTGGGTGGCATTTTTTTGACAAATAATATATTAACCAAAAATGTACTTTTGGTCAACCCAAACTGTTCATGAACTTCACACACATTCATAGAATAGCTTTGGCCAGGAAAAAATAAAAGCAAAAATGCAAAAATTTGGGCTAGAGTCACAAAACGGTCAGAGAAGAAGGTGGTAACCTCCCCCCTAACCATTTTTAGCCATTGGTCCAGTGGTTAGGACACTCTGAAAGAAGGGGGCTCCTGCAGGAGAAAAGGCTACTAAACACTCCATGAAAAGCCACTGTTGCCACAGTGATCCTCAAAAAAAAAAAACCCTGTAACCTTGCTCTTACTTAAAACAATTTGTGCATAATATGATTTTCTATTTTCACAAAAGGTGCTCCATTTGTCTCATAATTCAAGTGAACAATCACTGCAACAACAAAAGCTTCCTCTGTATAATCTGCCCACTGATACACGATATATCCGTTTTAATTATCTTTGCCCTCTTTCAAGACAGCTACCAGGAACATGTTTGCCAGTGTTCAAATCTCAGATGAAAATCTCATTGCAATGTGCTTCAAGTTTTACACTCTGAGTCTTTTGACAAGCTATGTGCTTGTTTCATGTATGCAAAGACTGAGAGCTGCATTCTGATCTTACTTACACCAGACTCCATCAAACTGGGTCAAGTTACTCCCAATATCCAGCAGTGTGACTGATATCAGAATCAGCCACATACTTTTAGTTCATATTTCAACCAGAGGCTGCGTATCTCCATCACTACACTGCCTTTTTATTCCAAGGCTAGATTGGTGTACATTCAGAATTTCCCAGGAGTAAAGATTTTTAACCACATTGATTCAGAGAAACACAGAGGGCTTATTTATTTAAACTCAAGGATACTACTATTACAGTAACAGCAACAGAAGAGAAGGCTAGTATTCAAAGCCGTTACAAATACTAATATTTGCCTTTTAAAACAAATGGCTGATGCTGGAATTTGGAGAGTGCAGAGAAATAGGCACAAGGAAAGTTGTTTGAAACAACAAGAAAAACACAGCACTGTGTTTGCAATTCACAATTTAAAGCCAAATTAGATATTTTTTCCCCCTGGTATTTAAGAAGAGTTATCTGCATCTCACAGGCCTAAATTTGAGTCATTCTATGCCACTCAAAACAAGTACTGAGATATCTGTGCTAGAGATGATGGGCTAGTAACCCCCAGGCATACCAGCCCTGTGGGCTGCCTTGTTTTCTATGTTCCTGCCAAAAGTAACTGTTTGGGAGACGCTCTTTTGTTTTTTTGTTTTTCCCTGTCTTATTGCCTGAAGTAGACTCCCCATTGATACAATCAGCTATTTTTAAGTAATGGAAAAATATAGAGGGACTTTTGATCGAATTTGAAATGAATTTCCATAGGAACAAAGAACCCAGAAATATAGGTAGTTTTAAATCTTAGTTTTCCTTCCAAAAAGTTGCAAGTCAAAAAGCTTCGGCAATGCCAAACATTCACAGGGGTACTGACAAGTCAATGTAGCTAACTATATGGGGCATATCCTCAGCTAGTGTGAGTTGTTATAGCCCCATGAAGTCAGTAAGGATCTGTCTGAATTGCGTATACTGTGTGGTCCAAAATAACCCAGTATAAATTATTGTCAAAGGATGTAAACAGAAATTTTCAATTTGAACATTTGGTTCTACATCTGGGAACACAGATGTTTAGATCAGAAGGCCGGACAATTGTGATCATTTAGTCTGATCTTCTATACAGCACAGGCCATAGAACCTCCCTAAATTACTTCCTGTTTGAATTAGAGCATCTTTTAGAAAAAAAACCTCATACAATCTTGATTTTAAAATTGCCAATGATGGAGAATACACTACAACACTTAGGAAGTCGTTCCAATAGTTAATTACCCTCACTGTTAAATTTTGGACCTTATTTTTAATAGATTGAAGAGCCCTCTATTATCAGACATTTTTCCCTACATAGGTACTAATGGACTGTGATCAAGTCACCCCTTAACCTTCTCTTCCTGAATATCATACACGGCACGTTCTTTAATCCTTTAATTATTCTCATAGCTCTTCTCTGAATCCTCTCCAATTTATCAAGATCCTTCTTGAATTGTGGACACCAGAACTGGAAAAGTATTTCAGTAGCAGCCACATCAGTGCCAAAACCAGAGGTAACCTGACTTTGCTGCTACTTCTTCATATTCCCCTGTTTATACATCCAAGAATTTCATTTGCCCTTTTGGCCACAGCATCACACTGGGAGCTCAGATTCAGATGAGTATCTACATCGAGTCTTTTCAGAGTCACTGCTTCCCAGAATAGAGTCCCCCATCCTGTAAGTATGGCCTACATTCTATTGTATTTGGCCCTATTAAAACTCTTATTGGTTGCTTATGCCCAGCTTACCAGGAGATCCAGATCACTCTGTGGCAATGACCTGTCCTTTCCAGCATTTACCACTTCCTGAATCTTTGCATCATCTGCAAATGTTATGTTTTTTTTTCCAGATCACTGATAAAAATGATAAATAGTATAGGGCCAAAAAATGATCCATGCAAGACCCTACTAAAAATGCACCTGCTCGATGATGATTTACCATTTACAGTTACATTTTGGAGACCTACCAGTTAGCCAGTTTTTAATCATTTTATTGTGTGCCATGTTGAATTTGTATTGTTTCCATTTTGCAATCAAAATGTTATCTGGTACCAAGCGATTTCAAGTGAAAGGTGAATATGTGTCATGGTGAAACTCCACAAAGCTCTTTTTGTATATTTGCATCTGGATGTCTGTCATCAATCTTAAGTATTTTTAAGGTGCCTGTCACCTTGGTATTGAAGCACTAATAAGAACACAGTGAAGTTCTATAGTGCCTTCCAGCCAGTGATCTTAACATTCAGATATTAGCTTAGTTTCACACCTTGAAACAGGCAAGAAATATTGTCCTCGGTGTTACTGATAAAGGACACAGAGGCAACAAAAAGGTTGAGTGACTTGCACAGAGGAAGTCTTTGCCTGTAACCACAAGGTCATCTTTCCTCCAACACACATATGCATTGTTATCTGTGTGTTTCATAAGAATACTGTCATAAAAGAAAACACTGCATCTAGAGAAAATTTAACTGGTTAAATACTTGAATATATATGAAAACTTAAACAAGAATTACACTCAGATTAGAACACTGAATCAAACCTTGTCAAACTTCACTATTCAAACCTCTCTCTTTAAGGAGCCCAAACAAAACTGACTCCAAACACCACAAAACTATAAAGGAATTTTGGGTACAGATCTGCTTATACATGCCAACATGGCAATTCTAAAACCTGGACTTTATTCTAAATATTGTAATTTTCATTACATCTAACAAAATATCTAGAGATAAAATGCTTGACTTGTGAAAATGTGTTTTAAATCAATGAACAAATGATATATATATATATATATATATATATATATATATATATATATATATATATATATATATATATATAACACATTCTTTAAAATTGTTGATTCAATAGCAAGTGAATTCTTCACATTTCAAGTTTAATTTGCAGGGAGAATTGGTATAGCTATGCTGGCAAACCTCCCCTGGTATAGACACAGCTTCTATAGGGAACAAAAATGGCTTGTGCTGGTAAACATATTGGTTTGATTACCAAAATAATCTATAGTGTCAAAAGCACTAATTCTGTCTAAGGTTCTTGCTGGCATAACTATGTTGTTTAAAAAAAATAAATCACACCCATAACTGGCACAGCTACGATGCCAAAACTTTTAAGTGTAGTCCTGGCCTTATAAATTGTATCTGCCCTCTAACTACATTGGTTTTTGTAGAAATGAGATCCTGAACTTGCTGATGGGTGCACACATACAGTAACTGACTTGTTCAATTCAAAGGTAATTATGGAAATCCATCCTCTCTCAAGAATTACGCTTTTGAGATGCAAAAATATTTTGTCTTTAGGCCTCTGCTGCTATTGTATACAAAGCAGCAGGTTGACTTTTCTTCTGGAGGAGGAAGCAATTGTGAAAACCCACAAAAAACTAATTGCAACCTGGAAAAAAAAATAGCATGCAAGAGAGACAAACATGATCATGACTTCAAACATTTACAGATCTTTTGTGGTTATGTTATAGGATATATGCTGTAGGATATATCACTATTTTGAAGCACTCTGAAATATAGATTTACTTGTTCCTAATTCTATATTTCCCCAGTTCTCAGACCAAACCCTCCCATTGGAGTTATGCTGATTTAAGCAGGCCAGACAATGGGTTTTACTAAAGAAATAATGAGCTAACATCATATAGATTCTAGACCATATAATATAGAGAATGGTGGGTGTTAGTGGACAAATAGGTGTTTTCCATCTCTATCTTTTAGAATTCTATGATAAGAATTTTGAAAAAAATGTTGTATTATGCCAATACAAGCACATGCTTGCCTTCCTCTAGCCTCCCTGATGGTAAACTATCTCACACATCATGCTCAATCTGTTCAGCCTCATCTTTCAGGCACTTCAAGATTCTGCCCCTTCCTACTTCTGTGCTCCATCCCCTCTGATTCACCCTCACACACCTCATGATCTGCAAAATCCACTTGCCTTCATGCTTTCTTTGGGCTTGATTTTCAGACCACAGCTTCCTCCTGGGCCCATACAATATTGTTTGTGTGCAAACATTCTCCAGGCATTAATTCTTGTATGAGCTTGTGGATTTAAACACCTATGCACATAGGTATGCCAGTGGTGTAAATTATGGCTGCCTTTGTGCAGTCATAATTTGTGTCAGGGCTGAGTGGCCCTGCATCCAGAAGCTGCAGCTGGTTCCCTTTGTGGCTCTTCTGTCAAAGAACAGCGCAGAAAGAGTGGAGAATCATGCAACTGTCTTTGGTGGCTGATTCTTATCCTGTTTTGCTTACCGAGGGTTGGGCCTCGCTTAGGAAGTGGAAACAAATCACTTGTGAGAAGGACCCACATCTTTAATGTTAAGGCCAGAGAAGAGACTGCTGAGCCATTATTGCCATAGATTGTTAACACCTGTCTTGGAGAATGCCAACTACACTTAAACAGGCAGTGGCTATGTCTTTGTTCAATAGCCACCTTCAGGCATTAGTGACCTTGCTACATCCTTTCCCTTCTCAAATCTCCTATCATTTGGTCATTGAGAAAGTAGCAATGCGACAAGTGGTTTCAGCCCAATCTGTGCAACAGAGATTTTATTGATATTTCTACTCATATAGGCTTTTAATGTTGATTAGGTTACAATAGGGAGAAAGACATGGAATATAAAAGACAGTAGACATTAAGACTATCACTCACAATTCATTAGAAGTTCTTGTAAAGCTATTCCATAAACACAGTTACACAGGATTGAAGATAAAAGCAATAACACTGCCTTACTGCTCCCATAATGGGAAGGCTGTTCCTTCAGGCATAGCTGTTTTCTTAGCCTGCCAGAGCTACCTCTAAATTGACATATCTTTCCCTAGTGCCAGATGTCACCCTGTTAGCCCAATCCCCTAAAACAAACACATCCCCTTTTGATCTTTAGCTGTTACAATCAAAAGGTATAATATTCTCTCTCTTAATTCACAGCACATTTATACACTGCAGAGATTGTTCATAGAACATGCATCTTCCTTGAGAATTCCTTCCTTAATCATATAGGAGGTGATTCTGATTTACAAAGGAAGTGTTTGACTCATGTCTATTTCAAACAAACTCTTTGAACTAGGTTTGTAGGAACTGAACTATCATGTGAGATGTATTTCCTTTTTCCTTAAACACTTTTTGGCTCCTCAAAGCTGAATCAACTCTTTGAACTTTGCACACTCAAACAAAATAAAACTTATCGGACAATATTATCTTTCTCTTCCCAGCCTATAGGACAAGAAGGAACCTGTGTATATTTTAAAATTACCTCTTTCTGGTCTGATCTGTGCTAGGGAATTTTAAGAAAGAATATTGTGCTAGCACTCAGTGATACTGACTAATAGGACGTTAAACATGACAGAAGCCTCCGAACCCTTTTCTACATTGGGGGCCTATGGCCCTAGGTACCCCTGTATTTACACCCTACACACTACTTCCATAATATTTGTACAAAATATGCCTTCTGAGGTATCACTGGAAAACTAATAACTCACTGATCATTAATATACTTGTGTGATGTATCTATGGGGTGTGTACAAAGAGCTATGGATATATGCTGGGATTATGTTCTTTAAAAGTGTTTGGCTAACAATCATAGAATATCAGAATTGGAAAGGACCTCAGGAGATCATCTAGTCCAACCCCTGCTCAAACCAGGACCAATCCCCAATTTTTGCCCCAGATCCCTAAATGGCCCCCTCAAGGATTGAACTCACAATCCTGGGTTTAAGCAGGCCAATGCTCAAACAACTGAGCTATCCCTCCCACCCAAATGCATAAGCCCAGTCTGCTCTAGACAAAGGAATGTGTATTTGTTTGTCTGAGCAGCCTGGCTGTCAGGCAAAGATAATGAAAGTATATTCACATAAAAGGTAAACAAAGACATCAGAAGAGCAAGTGGAGAAAAAGTGATCACGGAGGCATGGAGACTGTACCTCAGGAAGCCTTGCTGCCTCTTGAAGCAGGATCAATTAAGTTTGAGAGATATACTTTTGAGAGATCTACTGGATTATAAAGAGAGGGGCAGAAAAACCCTGAGTTATCCTTCACCCGAGGAGACAAGGAAAACCAGCACGTTGAACTTTGTGGGGATCCTAGCTGAGCCCTGGTCTACACTAGGACTTTAGGTCAAATTTAGCAGCGTTAAATCGATGTAAACCTGCACCCGTCCACACGATGAAGCCCTTTATTTTGACTTAAAGGGCTCTTAAAATCGATTTCTGTACTCCACCCCTGACAAGTGGATTAGCACTTAAATCGGCCTTGCCGGGTCGAATTTGGGGTACTGTGGACACAATTCGATGGTATTGGCCTCCGGGAGCTATCCCAGAGTGCTCCATTGTGACCACTCTGGACAGCACTCTCAACTCAGATGCACTGGCTAGGTAGACAGGAAAAGAACTGCGAACTTTTGAATCTCATTTCCTGTTTGGCCAGTGTGGCAAGCTGCAGGTGACCATGCAGAGCTCATCAGCAGAGGTGACCACGATGGAGTCCCAGAATCGCAAAAGAGCTCCAGCATGGACTGAACGGGAGGTACGGGATCTGATCGCTGTATGGGGAGAGGAATCCGTGCTATCAGAACTCTGTTCCAGTTTTCGAAATGCCAAAACCTTTGTCAAAATCTCCCAGGGCATGAAGGACAGAGGCCATAACAGGGATCCGAAGCAGTGCCGCGTGAAACTTAAGGAGCTGAGGCAAGCCTACCTCAGAGGGGCGAAAACCAGAGGGGCGAACGGCCACTCCGGGTCAGAGCCCCAAACATGCCGCTTCTATGATGAGCTGCATGCCATTTTAGGGGGTTCAGCCACCACTACCCCAGCCGTGTTGTTTGACTCCTTCAATGGAGATGGAGGCAACACGGAAGCAGGTTTTGGGGACGAAGAAGAAGAAGATGATGATGATGTGGTTGTAGATAGCTCACAGCAAGCAAGCGGAGAAACCGGTTTTCCCGACAGCCAGGAACTGTTTCTCACCCTGGACCTGGAGCCAGTACCCCCCGAACCCACCCAAGGCTGCCTCCTGGACCCGGCAGGCGAAGAAGGGACCTCCGGTGAGTGTACGTTTTAAAATACTATACATGGTTTAAAAGCAAGCATGTGAAAGGATTAATTTGCCCTGGCATTCGCGGCTCTCCTGGATGTACTCCTAAAGCCTTTGCAAAAGCTTTCTGGGGAGGGCAGCCTTATTGCGTCCTTCATGGTAGGACACTTTACCACTCCAGGCCAGTAACACGTACTCGGGAATCATTGTACAACAAAGCATTGCAGTGTATGTTTGCTGGCGTTCAAACAACATCCGTTCTTTATCTCTCTGTGTTACCCTCAGGAGAGTGAGATATCATTCATGGTCTCCTGGTTGAAATAGGCTGCTTTTCTTCAGGGGACATTCAGAGGAGCCCGTTCCTGCTGAGCTCTTTGCCTGCGGCTGAACAGAAATCTTCCCCACTGTTAGCCACGGGGAGGGGGGAGGTTTGAGGGGGTAGCCATGCGGTGGAGGGAGGCAAAATGCAACCTTGTAATGAAAGCACATGTGCTATGTATGTAATGTTAACAGCAAGGTTTACCCTGAAAGACTGTAGCCACTGTTTTATAAAATGTGCCTTTTTAAATACCGCTGTCCCTTTTTTTTTTCCTCCACCAGCTGCATGTGTTTCAATGATCACAGGATCTTCTCCTTCCCAGAGGCTAGTGAAGATTAGAAAGAAAAAAGAATGCACTCGTGATGAAATGTTCTCTGAGCTCATGCTGTCCTCCCACACTGACAGAGCACAGACGAATGCGTGGAGGCAAATAATGTCAGAGTGCAGGAAAGCACAAAATGACCGGGAGGAGAGGTGGCGGGCTGAAGAGAGTAAGTGGCAGGCTGAAGACAGGGCTGAAGCTCAAATGTGGCGGCAGCGTGATGAGAGGAGGCAGGATTCAATGCTGAGGCTGCTGGAGGACCAAACCAGTATGCTCCAGTGTATGGTTGAGCTGCAGCAAAGGCAGCTGGAGCACAGACTACCACTACAGCCCCTGTGTAACCAACCGCCCTCCTCCCCAAGTTCCATAGCCTCCACACCCAGACGCCCAAAACCTGCAGTGGGGGGGCCACCGGCCAACCAGCCACTCCGCCACAGAGGATTGCCCAAAAAAAAGAAGGCTGGCATTCAATAAATTTTAAAGTTGTAAACTTTTAAAGTGCTGTGTGGCATTTTCCTTCCCTCCTCCACCACCCCTCCTGGGCTACCTTGGTAGTCGTCCCCCTATTTGTGTGATGAATGAATAAAGAATGCATGAATGTGAAGCAACAATGACTTTATTGCCTCTGCAAGCAATGATTAAAGGGAAGAGGGGAGGGTGGTTAGCTTGCAGGGAAGTAGAGTGAACCAAGGGGCGGGGGGTTTCATCACAGAGAAACAAAGAGAACTTTCACACCGTAGCCTGGCCAGTCATGAAACTGGTTTTCAAAGCTTCTCTGATGCGTACCGCGCCCTCCTGTGCTCTTCTAACCGCCCTGGTGTCTGGCTGCGCGTAACCAGTAGCCAGGAGATTTGCCTCAACCTCCCACCCCACCATAAACGTCTCCCCCTTACTCTCACAGATATTGTGGAGCACACAGCAAGCAGTAATAACAGTGGGAATATTGGTTTCGCTGAGGTCTAAGCGAGTCAGTAAACTGTGCCAGCGCGCCTTTAAAAGTCCAAATGCACATTCTACCACCATTCTGCACTTGCTCAGCCTGTAGTTGAACAGCTCCTGACTACTGTCCAGGCTGCCTGTGTACGGCTTCATGAGCCATGGCATTAAGGGGTAGGCTGGGTCCCCAAGGATACATATAGGCATTTCAATGTCCCCAACAGTTATTTTCTGGTCTGGGAATAAAGTCCCTTCCTGCAGCTTTTGACACAGACCAGAGTTCCTGAAGATGCAAGCGTCATGTACCTTTCCCGGCCATCCCACGTTGATGTTGGTGAAACATCCCTTGTGATCCACCAGAGCTTGCAGCACTATTGAAAAGTACCCTTTGCGGTTTATGTCCTCGCCGGCTTGGTGCTCCGGTGCCAAGATAGGGATATGGGTTCTGTCGATGGCCCCACCACAGTTAGGGAATCCCATTGCAGCAAAGCCATCCACTATGACCTGCACATTTCCCAGGGTCACTACCCTTGATATCAGCAGATCTTTGATTGCAGGGCTACTTGCATCACTGCAGCCCCCACAGTAGATTTGCCCACTCCAAATTGATTCCCAACTGACCGGTAGCTGTCTGGCGTTGCAAGCTTCCACAGGGCTATCGCCACTCGCTTCTCAACTGTGAGGGCTGCTCTCATCTTGGTATTCATGCGCTTCAGGGCAGGGGAAAGCAAGTCACAAAGTTCCATGAAAGTGCCCTTACGCATGCGAAAGTTTCGCAGCCACTGGGAATCGTCCCAGACCTGCAACACTATGCGGTGCCACCAGTCTGTGCTTGTTTCCCGAGCCCAGAATCGGCGTTCCACAGCATGAACCTGCCCCATTAGCACCATGATGCATGCATTGGCAGGGCCCATGCTTTCAGAGAAATCTGTGTCCATGTCCTGATCACTCACGTGACCGCACTGACGTCGCCTCCTCACCCAGTATCGCTCTGCCAGGTTCTGGTGCTGCATATACTGCTGGATAATGCATGTGGTGTTTAATGTGCTCCTAATTGCCAAAGTGAGCTAAGCGGCCTCCATGCTTGCCTTGGTATGGCGTCCGCACAGAAAAAAGGCTGGCAGCAGACGGTGCAGAAGGACTGCATGCCATCCACATCTCATGGCTGCCCGGCAGAAGATGATGCAATAGGACTGCTAGCAATCCGTATCACCTGCCTGCTCACCATAAGACAGTTCAATAGGACTGACTGCAGGACTAAAGAGAATGACCTGGTCAAGTCACTCCAAATTTAGTCCCTGAGCCCATGTCTGCCCAGGCGCTCCTGGCCGACGTGGCCAGGAGCACCTCGGACATGACGATGACGGCTACCAGTTATATTGTACCGTCTGCTGCCAGAAGGCAATGGGTTGCTGCTACTGTGTAGCAATGCAGTACCTCGTCTGCCAGCACCCAGGAGACATACAGTGACAGTTACCTGAGCGGGCTCCATCCTTGCCGTGGTATGGCGTCTGCACAGGTAACTCAGGAAAAAAGGCACGAAACGATTGTCTGCCCTTGCTTTCACGGAGGGAGGGAGGGAACGGGGGCCTGACGATATGTACCCAGAACCACCCGCGACAATGTTTAGCCCCATCAGGCATTGGGATCTCAACCCAGAATTCCAATGGGCAGCGGAGACTGTGGGAACTGTGGGATAGCTACCCACAGTGCAACACTCCGGAAGTCGATGCTTGCCTCGGTACTGTGGAAGCACTCCGCCGAGTTAATGCACTTAATGCACTTAGAGCATTTTCTGTGGGGACACACACACTCGAATATATAAAACCGATTTCTAAAAAATCGACTTCTATAAATTCGACCTAGTTCCATAGTGTAGACATACCCTGAGAAGTAACCAGCTATTGCTGGGAAAGGGAAGATTAGTAAGGAAACTGCCTTGAACAAAACTGTGGCTTGTTAAATTTGGTCTTAGCCATTAGAAAGCATATTTTTATTTTTGTTTGCTTGTAACTCTTTCTACCTTTATTCCTTCTACTTGGTATCACGTAAAATTATGACATTTGTTTATTAAACTTGTTTTACTTTTACTGTAAGCCATTTCAGTGCTATGTTTGAAGGGAAGGGTGTTTTTAGCCCCCAGTTAAATGAATATGCTGTAATGTACTGACTCTTTAACAGAGCAGCAACCTTAATATCTTTTGTGAATGTACAGCGAGATTGCCAGGCACTGCAGAGAAACATCTCTGAGGAGCTTGGAGGCTGGAGTTCACTGATTGTTACCTGCTAGGCAAGGTTGGGGCTGGGGGAGCCTTGAGAAGTTTGCTGGTGAAAATGATAGACCAATGTGACAAGGAGCTGACACATAGTCTAATCTCCAACAAAGCTCACTCTTCCTAAGGTAACATGGTGACTCATAGACCTGGGTATCCCCAGCAGAGAGTTACAGACTCCCACCAGTGCTAAGACCAGATAAACCACTGTTAATACTCGTCAGAATTTTTTCCAAGAATTCCCTACTGTGGACATGGTTTTTGTATGACTGACGAGTGCCATTAGCAACTCTACATCAACCAGTTTTCATTCTGGTTAAGTAATATTTTAATTGGAAATGGTATTTGTCTCTTGTAACATCAATACTGCAATGAACATGTTCATTCTCAGTACAGTCCAAAGGAAACATAAATAATATCAAAATTAATACAGAGTATTAATAAAAGTAGGAAGGCTTTTCTGGAATTTGGCAATAATTCATTTAATAGATTTATAGATGCTAAGGCCAGAAGGGAACATTGTAATAATCTAGTCTGATCTCCTATGCAACACAGGCCATAGAATTTTCCTAAAATAACACCTGTATGAACTAGAGCATACCTTTTAGAGGAAAAATCCAGGCCTGATTTAAAAATGCTCAGTCATAGAAAATCCCCAAATCCCTGGTAAATTATTCCAGTGGTTAAAAACCTCCGCTTTCACTTTATTTCCAGTGTGAACTTGTCTAGCTTCAACTTCCAGTCACTGGATCTTGTTACACCTTTGTCTGCCAGACTGAATAGCCCATTATCAAATATCATTCAGTATGTAGGTACTTACAGACTATGATCAAATCATCCTTGGCCTTTGTTAAGACAAATAGATTGAGTTTCTTAACTCTATCACCATAAGGCAAGTTTTCCAATCCTGAAATCATTCTTGTTACTTTTCTCTGAACCCCTGAAATCTATCAACAGCCTTCTTGAATTGTGGACACCAATGCCAAGTACAGAGGCTATATAAACTTCCTATCCCTACTCCAGATTACCCTGTTTATATATCCAATGATCACATTAGGTCTTCTTGCCACATTGGTCGCTCATTTTCAGATGATTATCCAGCATGACCCTAAAGTCTTTTCAGAGTCACTGCTTCCCAGGATAAATCCCCATCCTGTAAGTACAGCCTACATTCTTTGTTACTAGATGTATAAGTAGGGTTGCCAAATTTCTACTCACACAAAACCGAACACCCTTGCCCTACCCGACCCTGCCCTCCTCAGAGGCCCCACTCCTACCCCACCCCTTCTCCGAGTCCCCACCCCTTCTCACTCCATCCCCCCTTCCCTCTGTTGCTTGCTCTCCCCAACCTCACTCGCTCACTCATTTTCACCAGGCTGGGGCAAGGGGGTGGGGTGTGGGGCTGGTGAGGGTGAGGGCTGCAGTTGGGGGTGTGGGCTCTGGTGTGGGGCCAGGGATGAGGGATTTGGGGTGAAGTAGGGGGATCTGGGCTGGAGCTGAGAGGTTCGGAGTGTGGGAGGGGGCTCTGGACTGGGGGAAGAGATTAGGGTGCGGGGGCGGGGGTGAGGGATCTGGCTGGGGATGCATACTCTGGGGTAGAACTGGGGATGAGGGGTTTGGTGTGTAGGAGGGTGCTCCGGGCTGGGACCAAGGGGTTTGGAGGGCGGGAGGAAGATCAGGGTTGGGGCAGGGGGTTTGGAGGGTGGGAGGGTGTGTGTCAGGGGTGCAGGCTCCAGCTGGGGATGAAGGGTTTGGGGTGCAGGAGGGTGCTCCAGGCTGAGACCGAGGGATTTGGAGGGTGGGAGGGGGATTAGGGCTGGGGCAGGGGGTTGGGGCTCCGGGCAGCATTTACCTCAGGCAGCTCCTGGAAGCAGCGGCATATCTGCCCTCTGGCTCCTATATGGAGGCGTGGCCAGGCAGCTGTGTGTGCTGCCCTGTCCACAGGCACCGACTCCCCAGCTGCAGAGCCGGCATTTGGGGCGAGGGCAGTGTGCCCCTATGTGTAAGAGCCGGAGAGCGGACATGCTGCTGCTTCTGGGAGCCACATGGAGCCATGGCAGGTAGAGAGCCTGCCTTAGCCCCACTTTGCCTCCAAACGGACTATTAAAGTCCTGGTGAGCAGTGCTGACTGGAGCCACTAGGCACCCTTTTGAACCGGGTGTCCCTATGTATAACTTTACATTTGATCATATTAAAATGCATATTGTTTGCTTGCAATCCAGATCATTATGTATGAGTGACTTGTCCTCTTCATTATTTATCACTCCACCAATCTTTGTGTCATCTGCAAACTTTATGAGTGATGATTTTATGCATTCTTCCAGGTCATTGATAAAACATTTTAAATACTGTAGGCCTGAGAACTGATCCATGCAGGACCAAACTAGAAACACACCCACTTGAAGATGATTTCCCATTTACAATTTCGTTTTGAGAGCTGTCATTTAGCCATTATTTCAGGTGCACCATGTTAACTTTGTATCATTTATTTTGTACTGTTTGTCAGAGTATAGTATTGGACAAACTCTCAGAAGCCATAAAAGCAAGTAATTATCAATTGAATGAACATAAAAATTTCAAGTTTCTCAAGCACACATGTTCAAAGTATCTGTTTTATGCTGCAGTGCCATTTTTCTTAATCAGATCATAACTAAATGTTTAAAAAATGTGACAAACATGTCACTCAGATCATTTATTAACAGTAAACTGATTAGCATAACATAGTTTATTTCAGTCTGAAATGCAAAGCCTGTTATGGATAAATAATCTGGGTTTACAGGATTTCATCGAACACTGCTATGCTTGACCATGCTAATATAGCCTTTGTATTTCAGAAGCACAAAGGCAGGAAGCATAAAATCATTAATAATTATATAAATATTAACACCATGCAACTGGCTCTATTAATGTTTTCAAATGGTAGCGTCTGCAAATTCAGCTTGTTATAAACACCCATGCATCAAGGGAGAGAAGAGTGTTGACACATGAATGGGATGCTTTGTCAGACTGGCAATAAAATGTAGATGAATTGCAGAGAAAGAAAACCAAAGAATTCAAAGGGTTTCTTGATTGCCTTCTTCAAAATGCCAAGAACTTAAGCTGGCCTTTCTTATCTTCCTGTACATGCATGTGACACTGTGACACTTTAGGAGGTCTTTCTTACTGTACTATAATTCAGTGATTGTTCCAGCTCTGTGCACCACGCCTTTCTTCCAAAGGGCATCATGAGATATATAATTCTGGTAATGAACAGCTGCATAATTTAAGGGTCGAGCTAGGAGGGCACTATTCCTTATTTGTATTTCCTTAGCAGTTGCCAACCCTATTTAGGAACACAATCTTTTGATTGCACTATTTCTCACAGATGATATATTTTGGGACTTGGTCACGTTTCAGAAAGCAATTTTTATCAGCAGAAGTACCAGAGCAAGCTTTTCTCTCATTTTACTCCAAAGGGCAAAAGCGCTGTAACTTTTTCCCACCCATGCATGTTCTCTGTTCTATCATGCAGAGTTGTTTAATCCTGTTACTGTCCCTTTCTCAATCACAGAGCTATCAAAGGCATTTCCACACGACATCTCTCTCACACAAGGCCAATCTTCCAAACATTAAAAAGGTCCAGGCAGTGAGGCCCTTCAAGATGAAAGCTGCATGCTGATTAATCAGCTGCTTTTTTATTCTGTCTTGGCAACTGTTCTCTGTTTGTAAATAAATGGTTTACCCTGAATTTCCTGTAAATTAAGAAGCATAAGGCTGCTTTGGACCACATTCACAAAGCAACAAAGCCTTCTCCTGTTGCATCCACAGGGATACGTTGTGTATTCTGTCATTAATACACTTTCAGGTGTCCTGAAGAGAATGAGCTTGTCTAAAACAAACCTCATTCCAACATGAGAAAATGATAAGGCGGCCTGAAAGTTTGTCTGCTTATTAACTGTGTTCTAAGGCTTCCAGCAGCACTTTCATTGTTGCTTATTTGGAGGGACCTGTCTGCAATCTATGCTATTACAGAGGCTCAGGTTGGTTTATGATGTGTGACACGATATAACACAAGCCCCTCACCGAAACTGTCATATTAGAAGATGAATACGTTTATTTACGGTTCAGGGTACTTTCTCCCTATTCAGATGGTAAATAGCTAGCATGAAAGAAATGTGACAGAACCAAGAAAACTAGAAAATCATCTGCAAACTGGCAGCCACTGTGGTTCAATGATGGCCAGAATTACTTTCAGTTAGTTTGGCATGTCTCCATTTGTCACATTTAAAAGCTTAGCCAAATATATCCAATTAATACAGAATACAATATTTCTCCTTTTTTTAGCAGGGACAAATATATACATACAGTATTTAAAACTCACCACATGCATCATACTGCATACATGCCACAAAGGGATGTAAAATAATTATATGTAAAGGGTAAATAATTTAACTCACATCACACGCTTCTGGTCATCATTCACCTTGGATTATCTTCTATGCAGTGCAGACAGCCACTGTAATATTTATTCCAATGATTTCTCATGCAGACTGAATCTCCCCTGCTCTAAATCATGCAAACTGCCAGTGTACATATTTTGTGGGTATGGAAAGTATCAGCAAATGTGCTTTTAGAAATATCCATCCAATCCTGAAAAGTGAAACTATTTTTTACCAATTTTGAAGGCAAGTTGAAGGTTGTTTATTTTGAAAGTAGCAAAACCTTCACGAATCAATATCAGTTTTTGACATTACTATAAAAATCCATCCATCACAGCATAACAATAACCGTTATAACTTTTGCTAAGACTCAATGTTAGTTTACGCTATCTAAATTATTGATAGCATAGTTATGAGGGTCAGATTTATAGAGCTCCGATATTGACACAATTTTTGTGGACTTACAGAAGTTCTCTGAAGCGTTTCCTCTGTCACTGAACATGCTCATAGGAGTCCTGTTGTAGCGAAATAAAGTACTTGGTTTTTGAGGATGCGGTGAAGGAAAAAAATAGCATAGTCATATGTTATAAAGATAAACACTTTGCTAAACCAGAGAATCATGGCTGTGGCTCGAAGTTCATTCTTACAGTTTTTTGATGATAAATATGGTATGTAAGATCAAAATACAGAGGGCAAGACCCCTGCAATATCTAATCACAAAGGTGTGACGTATTCTGTCATTTACAAGATATCTGATGCTTATGAAGATAAATATCTTCAGTATACTAAACATCCATTAGGTGCCCACTGCACTTTTGGGAGCTAGCTAAATACATAATATTGAAAACTAATGTCAAATAATACTATATATAAAGAACAATTATCCTCAGCCCCCTCAATTTTTTACTTCCCAGCCCCTACTCATCCCCCCTTTTCTTTGTCGTTTGAACTAAAAGTAGATCCATCATCTTCCAGATAGAAAGGTTAGCACGGTGCTTATGACCTAGCCTAGGACTCAGGATTAACTCCTTGCTCCATGACAGATTTCCATTGTGACACCGGGCAAGTCACTTAGTCACTCTATGCCTCAGGTCCCATGACTCCCACGTTGGGTGCTCACAGAGTAGTATCATGGCCCCTTGCTAGTGCTAATTAGCCAGCGGACTTTAATAAAATAATAATAATAATAATAATAATATTTACCTCATATAGGAGGTTTTTCATCAATAGATCTCAAAGTGCTTTACAAAGGAGGACAGCATCATTCACCCCATTTTACAGGCAGGGGAAGTGAGGTATGAAAAGGGGAAGTGACTTGCCCAAGTTCACCTTTAATGGCTGACCCCAGTCCTCAGATTCCTTCTCTCTCCTTTTAGTCATTCTGGTGGCCCAAAGCTTCCCTAAACCTGGTCTGGCTGTCCACTTCAGGTTTCCCCATGTGTAAAAGGATCCTTTGGTGATGTATTGCCACTTTAGTAGCTCTTACAATGTCTCCTCCACCTACTAGCAGAGGGACATATCGGGGGAAGAAGGCACACGGCCATGTTGCCCTGCAACCTGGTAATTCCGAGCTGCTGGAACATTGCTAAACACTAGGATACAAAATGATAGGTTTCAGAGTAACAGCCGTGTTAGTCTGTATTTGCAAAAAGAAAAGGAGTACTTGTGGCACCTTAGAGACTAACCAAAGCTGTAGCTTACGAAAGCTTATGCTCAAATAAATTGGTTAGTCTCTAGGATACAAAAGGATAAAGTTCATGAATGTATAGTTGAGCTACTGGCTACTCATTCACAGGGCTTGGTTTCGAACTCACACTGGTCAAACTCCAGTAATGTCAATGGAGTTACTTCCAATTTCCACTGATGTGAATTTGATCAGAACCACAAACTTACTTGAACTGCTTTAAATACACAATAAGTGTGATACCTTATATTGCTATCTCTCCTATATAGTACCTTGTTATCCTTGAATTTAAGGGCCAACAATCAATAAGCCAAACAAATAATTTATTAATAAAATATCTGAGAATGAGTTTTAAAGTTGGAGTTTTGGGTGGATTGAGGGTATTGAAAATCATACCGCTTTAATTATTCATGTTGAAATGCTGAGTCAGTTTTCACTCTTTTACTTCTCTTCCCTCCAAAAAATAAAATCAGGAAAGAATTAGAATTAGAATTAGAGGGAGGAAAAAAACTCAATTTCCTTAAAATAGACCTGCTGAGGGTTATTTATTCTTGCATACAATAAGCAATAGTTTCATGTATTTCTGAAGCTTCACATCCTTCTCACTTTGCATTGTTATTATTTTCATACATTTACTGGATTAGGTAATAAAATACTATAGGCTAGATTGTGATGTAGAAAACACTAAGGGCTAGATTGGGACATGTAGCCATCTCCCTTAATTAGGTGCAGTACCACACCATCAGAAGAGCAACTCCTCATCTTGAAAGGCAAGAGGGCTTTGTCTAGACAGGTGGAGAAAAAAGGGCCGTGACTCCCTTAAGGGTCCTCTCACCCTGAGGCTTTGGAAGGCGGTGGCTGGGAGAGAGAGATAGGTATCACCTGAGCTGGTGGGCCTTAGGTAAGCCAGTGGCTTCTGCACACCTGAGGGAGGGTATATAAACCCTGTCCCTCCCTCGCCTGAGCCCCCTGGATTAGATGTTCCCACCCTCCAACTCCTGGCATTAGTGGAGGGCCAGGTTTTTGTGGGCTTGTGCTTGTCATTTTTTTGGAATTGGGAAGGATGTCCCCCACCCCCTGACAGATTGGCCAGGATGTGGTGCGTTTTCACACCTTCCCCAGAGCAGCTCAGAGACCTTATGAGTAGATCAGGAGATATGGTTCAAAGTGCCACAACTCAGCAAAAGTACCAGAGCAAGCTTTTCTCTCACTTTATCCCAAAGGGAAAAAGCGCTGTAACTTTTTCCCAGCCATGCATGTTCTCTGTTCTATCATGCAGAGTTGTTTAATCCTGTTACTGTCCCTTTCCTAATTACAGAGCTATCACAGGCATTTCCACATGACATCTCTCTCACACAAGGCCAATCTTCCAAACATTAAAAAGGTCCAGGCAGCGAGGCCCTTCAAGATGAAAGCTGCATGCTGATTAATCAGCTGCTTTTTTATTCTGTCTTGGCAACTGTTCTCTGTTTCTAAATAAATGGACATGTGTCCACTGCAGGCATTCATTTTATAGGGGTCCAGTTCCTTGATCAACCAGAATTGGAAGTGGTCTTAGGAGACGGCATTTCTTAAAAAAGCAGGAGAATGGGACTGGGGCTCCAAATGTCTGGTAGAGAGAGAAGAAAACCCCTTTCCTTTGCCTCTTCACCCTCATATAAGGGGAGGTTGGTGAGGTCCCAGCAATGGGCTGTGGACCAGCTGTGGTGAGCTGACAGCAGCCTTCACCCGAAGAAAATGATAAAGGAAGGAATCATGACCTGTACTGCACAAGCCATTGTCAGATAGATCCCAGATGAGTTAAGTTAATAAAGTTGCAGCCTAATTAAACCACATCCCTTGTACCTTGTCTTTCATCCCATGTGTCTGGGAAAATATGCCTCAGCAGGCAGTTTCCTCAGCGCCGGTCACAGCATAAGTACGTGTGCATGTTCCACTAACTATTACACTGGCACAGAACGTTCCCCCCAGAGTGTGCCAAGAGTATTCAGCCAATGCAGAGAGGGAGAGGTGCCAGCTTTCTCCCCAGAAGGTGGCAGGAGGAAGTAGTCATTTGTGTACCTCATAGCATAGGAAAGCCAGGGACTGCTTTTGTGTGGACTGTCTTTGAGTAGCTGAGCAGGGCGGAGGGAAACTTCCTGCCTGCTCCTCCATACTTCAGCAATGAGAGCACATTATCTGGACCTACGATTCCGATCTTGGTCTCCCTGAAGTCAATATATATATTTTTTCCACTGGCTTGATTGGGAGCAGGAAAAGTCCTCAACAAAACTGTTGCATTTAGAAGTAAATCTGAGGGATATTTATTGTACTATAAAGAAAAATATTGATGTATTCTTTCTACACATGCTTTTAAAATATATTTTAAGCACAAAAAAGAGTCCTATACAAACATTAAAACTACTCTGTCACTTCAAAAAAAATCACAGAACATCACCACAAAATCATAGCCACTTGCTTAAAGATAGGTTTCAGAGTAGCAGCCGTGTTAGTCTGTATCCGCAAAAAGAACAGGAGTACTTGTGGCACCTTAGAGACTAACCAATTTATTAGAGCATAAGCTTTCGTTAGCTACAGCTCACTTCATCGGATGCATTTTCTTTCACATTAGACTCTATAATTGTGAATTTAGAAATCAAACGGACATAGCTCTCTGTCTTTAATGAACACACCATGGAGAGGAATGGAATTGAAGTCAAACAGCAAATACAAGTATTATAAAGCAGTGACTATTAAACAGAATGCATTGTAAATAAAGTATACTGTGCAGAGAACACAAAATTCTAATATTACATCTGGAGAGAAAGTTTATTGCGGTGTTTTATGATGAGACCCTGCAGTAATGTAAGGTGAAGGCTATGTGATTTTGGCTGGATGCAAATTATTCCTTTCTGGTAGTGTGATTTTACTTGATTTGTATCATAAGTGTTATATGCTAGGTGTAAGCAGGGTCTGAATGAATGCTTCCCTGACAGCTAGCTAGGAGCAGGGAAGAGACCCTAGGTGTGTTTATGTAAATACTTTGCTCCTGCTTTGCTGATATTTGCTAGCTATTCAGCTGATGGAGCAGTGTTTTGCTCATTGTAATCAACTTGGCTGGTGTTGGGTCACAAATTATGTTAGTACTGAATGCAGGGGTAGTGAAATATGGTTACCAACGTTTGTAATTATTGTGAGAATACAGAAAAGGAGGACTGTGCTTAACCTGTCCCAAAGGAGAGAGTCATTTTCAATTTAAAGAACCTTGATAAAACAAGTAAAAGTAAGTATGAAAGTAAGAGGGGTGGGGGCAGGAATACCAGCCAGGAGGCTGCACACTCTCAAGGGTCCTCCTTAGGCTGGTTTAACCTGTTCCCCCACCCACTATTCAAAGAATAGAGCTAAATAGGCTTCATTAGGAGCCTCTTTTGTTATTTTAATTGCTCAATCAGAGCTAAAACCAGTTGTGATAAGACTGTGTTTCTGCCCTGCCTGCCCAGAGCTGGAAATCACTAAGAGCTGAAATCACTTGCGGCAGGACTGTTTCCTGCACAGAGCTAAAATCACTAAGAGACTGGCCGACAGGGGCGGCCAGCGGGAACAAGTGGCTGACAGGGGTGGCTGGTGGGCCAGCAAGGCGGCGGCAGAGAGGCGTGATGAGTGAGTAAGTTGCCTCTTACTCCCCACTTTACCCTCCACCCAGGGTGGGAGGTGAACTCTGCAGATGCACCTCTGAACTCTGGGTGGAAACTGACCAAGGGCAGCAACTGTAAGTGAGGTGCAGAGAAGGATCGGGCATGTGAAGGGGACTTTCGGGTCGCTGGACTTAAGAACCTGAGGGAAATAGGACACTGCCTAACCTACTTAGGCTCGGTCTTTTACTCATAGTTTATGCTTATGAACCCTGTTTGTGGTGTTTTTCCAAATTAATGCCAAGTTATTTCCCTCCTTTTATTAAAAAAATATTTTCTACACTCAGACTCTGTGCTTGCAAGTGGGGAAGTATTGCCTCTCAGAGGCACCCAGGGGTGATGTGTAAATTTCCCAGGTTTCTGGGTGGGGGCTTGAGCTGGTTCTGTGTTGGACTGATGGAAAGGAACCCTTAGATATTGAACCCAGTCCTGGCTGCTGCTGGCTCCACCTGGCAGAAGGGTTACATAGGTTTGAATAACCAGAAATAAAAAGGAAATCCTACTGTATTGTTCCTTTGCATTCACCATTTAAGCAGCTGTGGGATACAATTTAGCTTTATCTGCATTCATTCAATATATATTTTAAAATAAATCTGCTAAAATGTTGTCACTTCAGACTTTAAACCAGTATCAAGTAATAGCTGAGCACTAAGATGGCCATCTATGATACATACGATATGAAAGGAATAGTGGCGTCTTGAAAACAGCAGTAATTTCACTTCGATATTTTTTTTAAAAAATGACCAGTTTATCTTTGATTTTATGATAACTCAGAATCCTTGTTCTAATAAGTCAATCTTTATTTTTAACCCCTAAATGACGGGCCTGATCCTGAATCCACTGAAGCCTTTTGCAAATCCCCACTGACTTTGATGGCACAGGATCAGGCACTATGTGACAACATGGAGTACACATACCAAATATTTATTACTGCTTATCATGGAAAACTTAATGTTAATGTTAATGATGGATGGATGGCAATGGAGATGAATAGGCCACAAAAAGTGAGCAACTAATGAAAATAGTCTTTACTGGATTTTAATTTCATTCCTCCAACTGTGTGTCCTACCTTAAATATTACTGATGCAAAAGTATCCTGGTTTATGAGACATTCCATCCAGTTCCTGGAATTACTGGCTAACCTTCACTGTTCTGCCAAGAAGTGTTTTCTGAAATATATTTATTCAATTATTTTTAAAGGAGGGGGGAAATTGTTTTACTCGGAAAAGTCTGAGATAACTTCCAAAAGAAAACAATGTAATGAAATACCTTGTCATGAATACCAGCTAGGAAGTGAAGGGTGAAAACAATTCATAACACTTATCAGCTTCAGGATGATAGTTTAAAAGGTGACCTGGGAAAAATGTCTCCAGAACCTAAAGGTATGATCAACAAAGAAAAAGGCATTTGTGGGACAAAAAATGGCTATGCCCACTACTTGTATTGAGAAGAGGAAGTTTTTCACTGCCAGAACTCTACCACTTAGTCTTTCCAGTGAAAAAAAATGAGTATAAAACATTCAGTGACTTCGTTCTTATGCACACAAACATAGTGATACGGTCTCTTTGAGAAGATTATTCTTGATATAAATATACTGAACTCTAGCAGCCAACTGTACTGAACCCCAATATGAACATACAATTCAATATGAACGTATTGGCCCCCAAATGCAGCCTGTTGAAACTGTATTATGTCTAGAAATTTGCCTTCTGCTACTTGTCTTGTACACCTTTGTGGTATATTCTCCAGTCTAGTCGTTCTGTACTTCCCTCAGCATACCATCATTTTTTCCACAAATCATAATCCACTAAAGAGAATTTAATTAAAAGATACACCATGACATAGGAGCTCAAAAGTCTGAGTATAAACCCAGTATTGCCACACTGGCTGAGAAATAGTAATGTGAATTGAATTTATACAGAGGATTTGGCTAAGGGGTTTGCTCCTCTATCTTAGAGAAAATAGTTTTGAACTAAGAAGAATTTTAAGCTAATGTGAACTCCATAAATAATATAAGGAATTTGCACAATTACTTTCTCTTTCATCTGAAATGGCTAAAGGGGATGCACTGGATTTTGAAGTAAAAAAAAATATTTCAGTGGGGAATTTATATGAACGAACAGTGGACAGTGTCTTATTAAAAAGATATTCAGCATATTATTTTCCTTTTGGATATTACTGAATACCTTTTCACTGTATTATTGATAAGTCTGGGTAAACTAATTGTGTACTGAATGTATACATTGCAAACCACATTTCTCCCTCAATTGAAGTGGACTCTTGTTAGGGTTCAGTATTGCCAGAAGGATCATCCAAGTTATCTGGACTTCATGCTGCTGGATTCCTCACTAAGGACTCAATCAGCAGAGGAACCCCCATTAATGTCAATGAGAAGTATGATTGAAGTCTAGGGAAGTATATGACCCTCAAAGCCAAGGTCCAAACAATATGTAATGTATATCATCAAATTACTTCCTATCCACAGGCTGCAACGATAGCTTTAAACTTGATACAATGAAATAAATGAGCAAATGAACAAGTGACAGGTGTCTCAGGGCCTTTTGGAGAAAGTGCCCTTGTCAAAAATGTTACTATTTTGTTTAATATCAGCTGTCAGCAGAAGGCAATTAAGAACTAGTGCCTTTATTGTAAACTAGATACTTGGTAAGAATAAGTTTAGGAAAATGGATGGAAAATGGATGCCATCTACACAAAAGCTTGTATAAATATACAGATGCACACTTGTGCACAACCCCACACCCATGAGTGTCCATGGAAATACATACTCACATGGGCGTGCAAACACATCTGTGTAGATAAACACACAATTAAATACGTACGTATACATGGGTACACATGTATCATGTTCATGAAACTGAGGAAGATGAGCTAAGCAAAAGTATTGCGACTTCTTTGTGGACAATTTCCTGGTGCAAGTGCTGGAGGAACCAACTAGGGGCAGAGCTCTTCTTGACCTGCTGCTCACAAACCAGGAAGAATTAGTAGGGGAAGCAAAAGTGGATGGGAACCTGGGAGGCAGTGACCATGAGATGGTAAAGTTCAGGATCCTGACACAGGGAAGAAAGGAGAGCAGCAGAATACGGACCCTGGACTTCAGAAAAGCAGACTGACTCCTTCAGGGAACTGATAGGCAGGATCCCCTGGAAGAATAACATGAGGGGGAAAGGAGTCCAGGAGAGTTGGCTGTATTTTAAAGAATCCTTATTGAGGTTACAGGGACAAAACATCCCGATATGTAGAAAGAATAGTAAATATGGCAGGCGACCAGCTTGGCTTCACAGTGAAAACCTTGCTGATCTTAAACACAAAAAAGACGCTTACAAGAAGTGGAAGATTGGACAAATGACCAGGGAAGAGTATAAAAATATTGCTCGAGCATGCAAGAGTGAAATCAGGAAGGCCAAATCACACCTGGAGTTGCAGCTAGCAAGAGATGTTAAGAGTAACAAGAAGGGTTTCTTCAGGTATGTTAGCAACAAGAACAAAGTCAAGAAAAGTGTGGGCCCCTTACTGAATGAGGGAGGGAACCTAGTGACAGAGGATGTGGAAAAAGCTAATGTACTCAATGCTTTTTTTGCCTCTGTCTTCACGAACAAGGTCAGCTCCCAGACTACTGCACTGGGCAGCCCAGCATGGGGAGGAGGTGACCAGCCCTCTGTGGAGAAAGAAGTGGTTCGGGACTATTTAGAAAAGCTGGATGTGCACAAGTCCATGGGGCTGGATGTGTTGCATCCGAGAGTGCTAAAGGAGTTGGCCGATGTGATTGCAGAGCCATTGGCCATTATCTCTGAAAACTCATGGCAATCGGGGGAAGTCCCGGACGACTGGAAAAAGGCTAATGTAGTGTCCATCTTTAAAAAAGGGAAGAAGGAGGATCCTGGGAACTACAGGCCAGTCAGCCTCACCTCAGTCCCTGGAAAAATCATGGAGCAGGTCCTCAAGAAATCAATTTGGAACCACTTAGAGCAGAGGAAAGTGATCAGGAACAGTCAGCATGGATTCACCAAGGGGAAGTCATGCCTGACTAATCTAATTGCCTTCTATGACGAGATAACTGGCTCTGTGGATGAGGGGAAAGCAGTGGACATGTTGTTCCTTGACTTTAGCAAAGCTTTTGACACGGTCTCCCACAGTTTTCTTGCTAGCAAGTTAAAGAAGTATGGGCTGGATAAATGGACTATAAGGTGGATAGAAAGTTGGCTAGATTGTCGGGCTCAACGGGTAGTGATCAATGGCTCCATGTCTAGTTGGAGTACTGTGTCCAGTTTTGGGCCCCACACTACAAGAAGGATGTGGAAAAATTGGAAAACGTCCAGCGGAGGGCAACAAAAATGATTAGGGGACTGGAACACATGACTTACGGGGAGAGGCTGAGGGAACTGGGACTGTTTAGTCTGTGGAAGAGAAGAATGAGGGGGGATTTGATAGCTGCTTTCAACTACCTGAAAGGGGGTTCCAAAGAGGATGGATCTAGACTGTTCTCAGTGGTAGCAGATGACAGTACAAGGAGTAATGGTCTCAAGTTGCAGTGGGGGAGGTTGAGGTCGGATATTAGGAAAAACTTTTTCACTAGGAGGGTGGTGAAACACTGGAATGCGTTACCTAGGGAGGTGGTGGAATCTCCTTCCTTAGAAGTTTTTAAGGTCAGGCTTGACAAAGCCCTGGCTGGGATGATTTAGTTGGGGATTGGTCCTGCTTTGAGCAGGGGGTTGGACTAGATGACCTCCTGAGGTCTCTTCCAACTCTGATATTCTATGATTCTATGGTTCACTCAGCAGAACCTTGCCATCTGTGAATGCGTGCTACTTTTTTCAGATCATCTTTAATATCACCAATTTGGAAACACCATTTTATAAATTGCTATTGTGGCTCCAGCAGGCTGCAGTTTCAGAATAAAACTCTTATTTTTGCGCCAATTCCATTTGGCAATTTATTACAGGGTCACAGTGCTCTGAAACACTTAAATTAATTCTTCTAACTGAACTATCCATTAAATGGTAATCATGACCTGGTGCATGGCCCTGATCAATACAAATGCACATAGTTGCTATAAAACAGCTTCTCTAACCAGGGAGGGTAATCCACCATTTTACAGATTTGAAGAACCAACCAATTAAACAACTGGTTAAGGTCAAATATTATTGATTGTAGAGTCAATGAAATCCCTTCTTCTGCCTCTCCCTCTTTTCATTTGCTTGTAATTCAAGTATGATTTCCTTAAAATATTTTTTTTCCAGAGGCTGCACTTACATAGCAACAGAAAACAAGTGGTCTTGGAGCAAGCTAGTGATTCTTTGACATGAAGATCAATATTGCTATAAAACTTTGGAGCCAAAACCTACAGAGAGTATATATATATAATATTTAAAAAAAATTAATGGCTAAATTTCTATAACATTTTAAAAAGCAGGATTTGAAAATCTAGAGAACTTTGCTAAGCATCTAGTATCCACATATTGGGCAATGGCTGGATATGTTGAGGGGGAGGGCTTAATTAATTCTATTTTGTTATTTTCAGATTCTTCATAAGAATCCTCTCCAGGTATCAAAAAAAATGTTAAGACCAATTAAAGGTAACAGTATTCTAAAGGTTCAGTACTTAAATTTATAGGTGAAACTAGTTCTACTGGTACTAGTTCTTTTACAGTTTGTCTGAAACAAAATAGAAATATTAAGCAGAACATCAAAATTACATATTTTCCAAATATTTGTAAAATTGCTTTCTAGATGTCAAAAAGTGTTTGTGGTAAAGGCAGCATTTGCTGCTCTTGGTTTTTCTGATTCTCTCTTGTTTTTGCCACGTTTAGGTCAATAAAAGGCCATTTTTTATTAAATTGTTTTTCTTGTTATATGTTTCTTGCTACTCAAACTGTAGGAGATTACTATTTTTATTTTATTAGTTTTATTTATTTTTGCAGCTATTTCTTTTAGTCTAGATTAATTTCTCATTTTAGTTTTTGCATTTACCATTCTCTTTAATCTTTCTTAAACCTTGTCTTCCAAAGTTAGCTTTTCTCTGGGTTCCTAATACTAAACAATTTTTTCCTCTACCTTTCACCTTACCACTAATAAATTGTTGCTGTCCATTACATTTTTGGTCTGTAATTGAATTAGTCTGAGTCTCATAGACATGCTCCTCTATCTGCAAGTACAATGACTTCCTGCTATATTTTTATCTATCCGTCTCCAGAAAGTAGTAAACAGAAAACTGGAAATATCATACTCTTGGAGAAATGCCACTTGGCACAACTTAGTCACTGGGTGGCTAAATATTGTGAACAGAAACAACTGGCAAAATAGAAAATCCACTTATTAGAATCTAGCAGTACAACTGACTTTCATGTTTAAGAGTGAAGCAAAATATTTATCTTAGTTAATAGATTTGATGGTGTTTAATGTTTGAAATTTCCTTCCTTGTTTTTATTCTCTCACTAATGCAATATGTTGGAACTTGTCATATGGTGGGGGGAGGGGTTATTGATGCTATTTTTGATACCTTAGTTTTCATTTTTTCTAACTCTGTAGCAAAACAAGAATTGGAGAAAGGTATGTGGGATGCCTGTGGTTTTCATGGGGAACATAAATACCTTTTCTAATGGTCCTTTCATAGTTCTGTCTTTTTATCAGATTTTATTTTTTACATGAAAGGAGGCATAGTATAGAATAGAAGGTTTCATAACTTTTGTAATGCTGTAGAATCTTCTAATGTCAACTGTTGCAATGGTATATACACCCACTTCCTCAAAATATGGGTCCGACACTATTATAGGCTGGACAAGAACAGAAGTGAGATACAATTGTCTGAATGAGTATCAGCCATGGATAAAATGTATAATATACATGTTAGGGCTGGTTGAAATTTTCCCATAAAACTATTTTTGAGCAGAAAATTAAATTTTCAACAAAAGGAATTTTTTTGCAAACCCCTTTTTTTTCCTGTGGAAATTTTCATTTTTCATTGAAAAAACAAATGCTCAAACCCCCAAAATATTTCAGTTGAAAACTAAATATTTTGATTTTGATATGCTGCCACAGTTTCTGTGGGACCACCTTGGCTGGACTACATTTCCCATGCTGGACCATGGGTAGAGAATCCCATGATGCAACTACCTTCCCTCTTTTAATTAAAACTACTGTAACACTGAGGCTATCTGATGGAATGAGTTGAGACCACATTATCTAAAAATCCTACACATTTTTAATATGACCATAAGTGCTAGCCCTAACACAGCAGCAACTGGCTTATAGACAACAGGTTGAATCTCCCATCAAAACCACTTGCTTCAGTGCTATACCTCCAGCTTTTCTCTCAAACCATGCCTACCTGCAACACAGCTAATGGTAGAAGGATAGCCCATTACTATCCATAAAAGACCATCTCATGAAAATATCTAACCATAAAAGACCATCTCATGAAAATATGTTATGGAAGAGATAGCACAGACACAAATATGTGGTGACCATATCAATGCAGTAAACTTCACAGCTGTGTGACAGATTGTGTTTACTGAGTACCTTTTTGTTCTCTGCCCCACTAATTCTTTTCTGCTGGGACTAAACATTCCAAAACCTTGAGCTGTCAACCTGCCACTTAAAAAAAAAAAAAAAAACTCCACAAAAATGTGTTCTCTTTCCTCCCACATTACCCTGCTTCAGTGTGTAGAAGACAAAGATTGCACTGTAGTATCTGCAGCAGGAAGCTACACACTGTAATACAGATTCCAAATTTCAGTTATAATCTGAGTAAAACGTTTACAGAAACAATGTATTTGACAATTTTACCCTTTTTTCTCTTTGTGAATTTTCTACAGATTTTTTTGTAGGTCCTGAGCCTAGAATGACTCATGGACATTCTTAATTTGTGGTTCTGTGAGTTCCATGGGACTCCTCCACTCAGTGCATATAAAGATGAGCTCGTGTAATTCTTGGCAGGATTGTTTATAATGTAAATGTATAGTGCAAGTGGACACATTTCAGTTCATGGACTACTTTCATTAGGGTCCATGGGATTAGGTCTCTTATGTCATATTATACTTTTTCTGGCTCCTGATTGTCTGCCAGACCCACGAAGAGATTTCAATATGACCATGCAAATTCTTCCACTGTAAATACACATTTGCCATGAGGATTTGTAACACTCTTCTTCCATAAACATTTTAGCAAACAAAACCCAATCATATAATCTTCTAATTTCATTTTCTGCTTTGGACTCACATACACAGGTATATAAAGACACCATCATAGACTGGAATGAATTTGATGGTGTGAAAGATATAATAGATACAAGAAAGGCAAAGGCATGACACTGACAGTTATCAGTGGGAAGGACTGAGGAAACGTTAGAGCTCTTTTTAATTAAAAAAATATTATTTGTTATGAGGATTCAATATAATTATATGTATGTTAAGAAAAAGAGATATACACAGTTCTATAATCACAAATTTGATTACAATTTTTGCATCATCATAATCATTATTATCATTAGAACACTTGCTGTGATGTGTTATTGTTGAAGGGGATTTACAAAGAACATCATTCACAATACATAATTATGGCTGTTTTAGACATTGTTTAATAGCAATTCGTTCTTAAAAAAGACTGCCCATTTTCTTATCCCAATGTCAACCACACAGCAGTGCAATCAGATAATTGTAATCTGTCCGAGGCATCTCTAAGAGACACAATTTCTGCTTTACATTGCTTAATTATTTTATGTTGGAGACTATATGGAAAAAAAACCACATTCTTTCCCTCTGTTATTTTGTAGGGCTCGATTCTGCACTCATTAATGACCACGAATTCCTTTGGCATCCATGAAAAAAGAAATGCAAGATCAATATAAAAATTGGCTAGATTGACAGGATACACCTTGAAAATAGGTGGAGCGTTAGGTGTATGTGCATGTGTGGGCGCGCATGTGAGTGTGTGCATAAGTCCCAGTAACGGTGGAACAGCAATCATTATTCAGGCCAATTAGCTATGCTGATTTATACCAGCTGAGGATCTGGTTCATTAACTCAACCCAGGATGAAAATAAACAAATATTTTTTTCTTGGCTTACATGACTGTGGCAGATTTGGCTCAGAAGGGGGACTTTTTTGTGAACTTGATCCTGCAATTGCTACACATACAGTGGTGAATGGAAGTGTGAGTGTACAGGGACTGTAAAGCATAGATAGCAGGTAGTCATCATATTCTCTACCCCTATATACAAGAAAGGAAGAACAGAGTTTCAGACATACGATGGGTGAAATCCTAACCCCAGTGAAGTAAATTAAAAGACTCCAACTGTCTTCAGTGGGGCCAGAACTCCGCCCTTTATGTCCACGTACACCACACAGAGGAAAAGTTCTCCAAAGAAGCCCGCACATATGCAGTATTGCTTCCTCCAAATGTTCAAAAATCATGAGACTATCTCCCCACTCCAAAATGATTTTTTCTAAAACAATAAATGTTGGGTTCTTTTTCATTGCCTTTTGGGTTTTTTCCCCCAGCCTTTAGGGTGCATTTACAGTACTTCATGTTTTCAACATTTTCTTTGCCACCATGAGATAGAAATTTACTTTTTCTAAATAAAATGAAAGCTGAAATTGTCATGCAATAGCATGAATTCAGCAGATGGAGCTTTGAACAAAACACTAACAATTGTAAGAACTGGCAACACTGCATATTGGACCATGTTCTCCTTCGGCACAAAGTGCCCAGAAATTGCATATTTACAAGAAAAATTCCAGTGGACCAGAAATGAACAAAACTGCACAGCAGTATATTACTGATTCACACATCAAGCCCAGTAAGCATGCTCCAATGGTCAGAAAATGACACAAAGAGGAGATGCAAGAGAAAAAGGCATATATGTGTGTATATATATATATTCTTCAATAAAACACTTAAATTGGAAAGCTCAAGAGGCTTTAGTATATTGTCATAATTGAAGGGGGGAGGAAATCTGTTGGTTTCATACCTATTACAAAAATATTAATCAGCAGTACACTCAGTATAATACATAATAAAGTGTCATTCTAATTAACATTAAATCTAATATACACAATGTATTTAAATTGCTTAAAATAAATATTTAATTTTAACATTGAGGATTGACAACACAGCATCTCAATTTTAGGTACTTTAGTATTCAATGTAGAGGGAAATATTTAAGAACTTTCATTTCAGTGAAACTGCTGATTAAAGAAAAAACTGCTATTTCAATTCACTGAAAACTTTAAAATGGTTACTTTTTTTTAAATTCAAAATATCCAGCATATAATATTTAAAATGTTATTGACTTATTTTGCACTTAATATAATTTGCACTATAATGGTACACACATTACATTAAAATATAGACCCCTGCGACACCAGAAAACATGAGTCTATTTCTAAGGAAATATTTAGGGCCAAATTCTGCTCTCATTTACACCAAGGCAAATCCACAGTAAAAGCCTTGAGTTCAGTAGAATTATTCCATACTTCCCTGGTGCAAATTACGCCAAAATTCTGTCCAGTATGTCTATGGCTGCATGGGTACACTTAAACACAGAAATATATTCTATGCTTTGTTAGATATCATTGGAGCCTGTATTTTTCAGTACGAAGATATGACTGAAGAAGTTCACAACAGAGCCTGACCTTGCTCTTTTTAAAAGCAATAGAAACAAGACCAAGCCAAAAAGTTGACTTTAGAATTCAGAGAATACTTTTAAATAAACTGAATTAGTTTAGGAAGGCTACAAAAACATTAAGGGTAATTACATCATGTACTCTAGAATGTGTGTGTATTGTAGTAACACATTATTAGTGTTAAGTGCATTAGGCACCATCCTTGCAAATCCCACAAAAAGGATACCAAACTACTGTACATGGCTCAACGGCTTGTTCCATTATGGAGAACAAGAAGAACATCCATTTTTACAAACTCTCATATTCATTACCTTTTTGTATTTGCAAGGATCTATTTGGACACTATGACTTCCATAGGGATGAGGTCAATAAATTGCATTTTGTAGTTGCTTGCTGACTGTCTGCAATCTAAGGCCCAATGCTCCTAAAATACCTCCAACGATGTTATTGTATGGTAAATGATGTGAATGACTTGTTGCTAGATTCACAATACAGATGGTCTCAAAATCTGTATCTATGAGTCTACATTATGTGACCTAGTTCTGAAATGTGCTACTCAGCTATTTTATTAAACATATCATGTCGAATACTTGAGTATTGCAATTCAGTAGATGGAGATCTTTAATTCATGTCATGAATAAGAACGCTCATGTGTTAGGTCACAAAATATCTATTCATTCCATGCTCTGTTGTATTGCTAGTCATTATTTAATTGGAAAGGCTTTTAAAAACAATTAAGATATTGATATAATGAGCCAACTTCATCCCTGTGTAATCTCATCATCTTCCATGTGATTTAAATCAGGGATGATTTTGGGTCAGTATCTTCAACGATATATGCATCTAACTGAAGATGTTTATTCCTATGACACTAGCATACAGACCCAAAAGCGTCTCCTCTGAAAACACTGTAAACGCCGCACAAGATACACTGAATGTGCAGCATAGGGATCACCCTTATTCTTTTTGAAGGATGATCGGGGCATGGTTTGGACTGATACTGTTGTAATAAATCAAAGTATTAGGGCAATCCATAAAAATATATGCCAGTTCAACTTTTCCCCTCGTATAGTTGGGTCATCATTCATAATAGTGAAAACATGCTGAATGTCTCTACAAAAATAAAATAGAATGCCTCTTAGGAGTCTTTCCTGAGCAACAATAAAAATATTGCAAGCTATAAAATTTGTAAGCAGGTTGTATCCTGTCCGCACAGAAGTAATGAAGATGAATTGTGTACAAGAGGAAACATCCAGAAGACCCATAGTAGTGGCACACTGGTGGGCCTTCAAGCAGTAATGGTGGTGCAGAACAGTTCTCTTACCCACTGAACTGATAAACTCTGAATATGAACTCAAAACCAAAACAAAAAACATACTACAATGAAAATTAGCAGCAGTATATACCTCCTGTTGGCCTTATGATGCAATATAGAAACTGTGAGGCTTTGTCTTTTTCACCTCAGATCAGGGTTACTAAACCCTAGGGATCAAACCAAAAGTCAATGGGAGTTTTTCCACTGACTTCAATGGGTGCTGAATTCAGTCCTTAAAAAAAAAAAAAGGACAGTGAGAGAATCCCTGTGAGCCCTCACATAACCAACCTAGTGCACACAGCAGCAGTAGCAGCATTAAGGGTGCTGTTTTGTATATGCTCGTCTGATGTCCTGAAAGATGAAATCTACAAAAAAGAAACGAAAAAAATAGGAAAGAGCTGGGTGTGTTATTTCATTTAAACCGGTGCTAATGGCAAGTTATAAAGTGAATAACATTCTTTTTCTTGCCTCAACCAAGGTCATCTTCTGGAAAACAGAACTCTCACTCCAGATGCAGGAACCAGGAGAGTGTTTATTAATCCAGAAATGTGGAGCATAGGGGGTTATCAACTTCATGCCAGCTGCCATACAATAGATCTCTTTAACGTTCCATTTAACTTTGCATTTCAGTTTTCTCTTTCTTTATTAATAATAAAAGGTCCTGGTTGAGTACTTTTGATCACGCAACTGACTGATTCTGGCTGTATTTAATAGAGCATGTATTTGATGATATATTTGAAACTTGTAGCATCAGCCAAAAAAACCCCAAAAAAACCCTCACAAATATGTACCATCGAAGAATGAGTGCATTTCAAGTTCTTTGTACACTTACATAAGATCGTTTGAAAATACATTGAAAATCACCCTAATCCACAAACTGAGTTCCAATGATTGACTGTCATAAAGGAAGGCAGAATTCAAGGTGAAGCAGAATGAATGTTAATTGGAAAATCTGTTAACCATTTGGCTCTTTAGTTACTGTCATATAAACACATTTATATTTATATATACTACAGAATTCTACTATAGATACTAACAGAATTCCAGTTATCCAACTCTTTCAGTCATTTGCTCTTATTCTTTACAATCTGGAAAATCCTTCCCTCCCCCAACTAAAATAATTCTATGATATATTTCCATTGATAAGAGCAGATCACTGAAAGCAAGCTGGAAGACAATTCCTTCACGTGGGGCTTCCACTTTGTTTCCTCAAATACGCCTGCTAAGATCTCAGAGAGTCTAGCACTGGCTGGCTGATGAGATAATCTTCATAATAACATGGCCCCACTGTGTGTTTCTGCTGAATCAATGGAGCATTGAATCTGTACAAAAGCACGACTGGAATGTATTAAGGAGACAGAAACTGCAGCCCCACAATGGCTTTCTCAGCTGACGCGAAGAGTCGTACACTAATCTCATAATTATACTCCTAGCCTCCTCCATTCATTCCAAATTTTGCTTGTTAGGAGTAAACTGTGTGTAATTCTAAGGACTCTTCCTTTGTATAAAATAAAATGCATTGCATTGCATTGTGATGTAATTACTTGCATTAAATAGGTGGACAAGAATTGTATAAATGATTCCTCAGTAACAAGAACTAGTGATGTTTCTTTCTGTTATTAAAAATGGTATACACACAGTACCTGTTCTGAAGAGATTTTCATTTAGAACCTGAAAATCCTACCCATATATACTTCAAAGGTTATTGTATTAGATGTGCCTCGATGCTCAGACATGATCTCAAAACAGCAGAACCGTTAACAATGATTCTGCAGAAACAGCAAACTTATGCTTCATGACAAGGCTAGTTCTGTTTTGTATTCTCAATTTTCACAATAAAATAATCACAAGCAAAAGCTTAGATTAGTCTCAATTCTGCAAGGACTCTATATAGGGAAATTCCACTGAAGTCAACTGGAAAAGGGAGAAGTTCCAGTGAAATCACGACCTGCAGGGTCAGGCTCATTGTGTCATAAGAAATGAGGTATTTCCATTTCAATTTCTAGGGTCCAGTCAGATATCATTGAAGAGTGGCTGCTATATTTTTCCATCAGTGGAGTAATATTAGAGATGACTTTGGTAGAAAAATATCAATATATATATCACACTTTACATGTTCAAGGAACTGTACAGATACATTAACTAACTAGTTGTCTCAAAACCATCATGAGGTTCCATTTGGTTTATCAAAGTCACCTTCTCAGAAAAAAAATAATTGTAAATTATATTATTAGCAATTTTGAGTACTTCACTGGAAGGACACTGCCAATATAACATTTCCTGAAAATACACCTCTGATAGGGTTGCCAACTTTCTAATTGCTGAAAACTGGACACTCCTGACCCACCTCTTCCCACCGAGGCCATGTCCCCTGCCCTGGCACTTCCCACTGAGGCCCTGCCTCCTCCCTCAGCTCTTCCCCCCCCCGAGGCCGCACCCTCCCTGCTTGCTTCCCCCTTCCAGGAAGCTGCTGTGATTGAGCAAGATGGTGCTGATTCATGAGACTTAGGACTTGTCTACATTACCCGCAAGATCGACGGGCAGCAATCGATCCAGCGAGGGTCGATTTGTCTAGTCTAGGTGCGATAAATCGACCGCTGAGTGCACTCCCATCGACTCCAGTACTCCACCGGAGCAAGAGGCACAGGCAGAGTCAATGGGGGAGCATCAGCTGTTGACTCACCGCACTGAAGACACTGCGGTAAGTAGATCTAAATATGTCGACTTCAGCTACGTGAATAATGTAGCTGAAGTTGCGTAACTTAGATTGATCCTCCCCCAACCCCCCAGTGTAGACCATGCCTTAGAACAGCATGAGATGTTTAAAAGAACTGTTTGTTCTTTGCCTTTTGGAAAACTTTTTTCTAATACTTTGATTCTTTTTTATACCAAAATTCTCAGCAGAAAAATCATGTCGAAAAAACCTCTAGCCTTACAAGCGTCCATTACATGGTCTTACCTGTTCTGTAGGTAGGTTTTACTCACATACCTTCTCAGGGACTTTTTTATTTTTAAAAGAGAAAACTAAATGCACACTCAAATGAAGCAAACCTAATTAGCAGATTCAGTGTTGCATTATACAAATACATACTGACATATACCCAAAGTGCAACTATTTGCAATTGTGTCCTAATACTTAGGCTTGTCTATATTAGAAAAGTTGTACAGACTTAACTAAATTAATTTGAAGTCTGTGTAGTTAAATAGGTGATACTCCTTAATGTAGATACACTTCCACCCATTTAGTCCTCGTTTAGCACGTACTAGTATATTACTAAATTAAACCAAAGAGATTTAAGTGAGGGTTAAACAGGTTTAAGTGTATCTACATTAAGGGAGAAGTATCACCACCACTAATATCCAAAAGCAAAGTTTAAAAATCTTCTTATAACTTGATTACAAACCCATCCCACCTCTTTTCTATGTGTTATTAGATACCAAACAGTACAGGGATGTGAGTTTTTTCTTGGGGTGAGGGTGAATGAGAAGTTCCACAAACACAGAATGTTTCTGCTACACAAACAGCTGTAGCTCACGAAAGCTTATGCTCAAATAAATTTGTTAGTCTCTAAGGTGCCACAAGTACTCCTTTTCTTTTTAAGAATGCCTTGCTAAAATATAATATCCCAAGATCATGCTAAATAAACCTGGCAGCATTTGTAATTCTGCTATAAAAAGCAATAACCCATTGCCAGGCTGCAGCTATCTACCCATCCCATTTTCCACAGTCCTAATCATCTTGTTTCTGTTTTAGAAATCTCTAATTTTGGTACAAATTTTCTGGCTTCTGGCATATTATGCACAGATTTGTTTTTCAGAAATTAAGTCTTTTTTGATGTCTAAATATTCCTTTGAAAAGCTGGCAAGTGATTTTTTGGCTGTTTAAGAAAGTATTGTATTTAAACCAAACTTATTTTAAAAATTGTCACTAGAATAAGCATCTCAGAACATTGTTTGAATAGAAATGTATTAATGCAAACTCTTGATAACACAAAAAAGTAGCCTTGCTCTACTTCCCAAAGATGGATGTGGGGGGTGGGGAGGGGTTGCCAGTAACTGGCATTGAGGGTAGCTGGGATTGTAGGGGCACTAACTGGCATTGAGGGGAAATGCTGTAGGGGGGGCACTAAGATTTTGGGAGGAGCAGTAAATGCCATTGAGGGGATGTTGGGGGTGTGGAGGGAGCAGTAACTGCCATTGATTGGGTGTGAGGAGAGGACTAAAAGGAATTGATGGGGCATACTATGGGTGGGGTGACTATCTGGCAGAGACGGGGTGCTGGAGTTGCGGGACCATTAACTAGCACCGATGGGGGCACAGTGTATTGGGAGAAGGCAGAAGGGGCAGTGAGGGGGGGCGTGCTATGTGTGTGGGGGAGAGGCAGTAACAGGCAGCAGGGGGGCATGCACTGTGTGCAGTGCGGAGACGGGAGTGGGGAAATCTGGAGTGGGGAAATCTGGGCACAGCAGGGTTGGGAGGGCAGACAGGATCAATTTCCCCCCGTCCTTCCCCACAGCAGCAGTGACACTGGTATCTACCTCTCCACCACAGATGCTGGAGCTGGGTCTGGGAACCAGCCAATTCTCTCCATCAGCAGCAGCAGCTCAGAAGCTGCTGCTCTTCCTGCCCTCTCAGCAGGGAGGCTGATCACAGTTACTCTGGTAACCAGACTTTTAGTAACGGGAACTGCTGACCAGACTCTGCCAGGTCCCCTTTCTGATTGGACTTTCCGGTCAAAAACTGGACACCTGGCAACCCTAGCCTCTAACCTGTCCTGGTCTCTCTGCATGCACCCTCACTAGCTCACAGGCTATTACTTCTCTCTTGGGGTGGAATCACTTTATTCTCCCATTTCCAGACTGGATGCCTGGTGGCAGTCCCTTGTGTATCAACTGTGACCACCTTAGGATGTCTGGCTTATGCTCAGACCCTGCAGTTTTGTTACTTCTCAGGTAATGACTGTGGTAACCAGTGACCAAACAGACTTCTTTGAGTAAAGCATTGTTAATTTAGAACAAAAAGCACAGCAGAGAAAATATACCTTAAAAAGAATAAACCAGCCTAAATGCAGAGCTTGCTTTCCCCTAATGCTTACCTACATCAGGGAAGGACCAATTTCTTTAGACTGCTTCACAGAGCCAGTTTCTCTCTGTGTCAGCCTGTCTCCCATAGACAACTTCTGACAAGTGCCCTCCACCTTCACAGGGATCAAAACCACTTTTAAATTGTTTGTAGCCCTTTGATCAGGCATTGCAAAACAAGGTTTACAATGCATTGGAACTTAGATGCAGGCTCTCTCATGCTAATAGTTAGGTACCATTGTCTTTCAAGTGTGTACCTAGCTATTCATACCCAGAAAAACATTATGTTGCTTCCCGGTTTGTTCTTCCCACAGTCCTTATTGACTTCAAGCATTATGGTGTACACTAAATATTTTCCTGCCCCTAAATCAATTATACTGACTCTCTCAAATACAGGTTACTATCAATGTTGTTGCATTCTTACATAGCTGCTCCTATTGTATTTATAACATTTTTGTGCATTCATTTCTGTCACAGACCCACCTCACGATGTTCAGAAATATCATTTTAGAAAAGGACACAAAGATTGAAGTGCTAATATCCAAAGCTCAGTATGGATAAGCAAACCTTGACATACCTGAAGCTGCAGGTGACATACCCCCTCTCTCTTCCAATTAAGGATAGGCTGAAATACTGGTAAAATTTTTACTGCTTTGGGGCGGTCCATAAATTATGTAACACATTTTTAGTGATTTTAAAGACTCCTCCACCTCCTGCAACATTGAACCAAACATACAACATTAAGGCCCCACCAATCCCCTAATGTGTTACATCATTTATTGACAGCCCCTTGTGCTTCAGCATTACATGGATATTGTCAGAGCTACTTCATGCAGGAGAAGAACACTGTAGCAAAAATCACCTGAGCACCATTATAAATCAGAATATATTTCCATTTAACATAACTCTGGCCAGGGCAAGCTACTTTTTATGGGTGTATGGGCATCCTTGCCTAGGGGTTAGTGTTGGGCACAGGCCAAGGGGCCAGGAGCCAGTTACCAAGAATCAGGCCAGGCAGGAACACCAGAGGATCCAAAATTGACAAACTGGAGGGCAGGAATCAAGAGTCAGTTACCAAGAGTCAGGGCAGCTCAGGATACCAGGATTACAGGATCAGGTGATGGAACCAAAGGGCAGGAACCAGTACCAAGAGTTAGGCTGAGTCAGGAAACTGAAAACTGAGGATCAGAAGGCAGGAACAGGTGACCACGAGACCAGCTGTATGGACAAATTCCTGTTTCCTCCTTTGGCTTGAGTAGTGACTGTGGCCCAGTCAGGAGCCTTGGATCTCTCCCAATCAGCGCACAGGGGCAGGGATTGTGCCCCAGTTGGGCTTCATGGACCCTGGTCTAAGCTATTGTCTGTGAGCTGCCGGGTGGAGGATTGGAGTGTGATGACTCCCAGGACTCCCACAGACCCAGATTCGAGACCTGTGGGGCCTGATACACTTCCTCTTTAACATGATTTGTGAATCTACTGTTCCCTTAACTCCTATCCCAAACACACACAAAAGTCCTGGATGCATTATTTTACCTAACCCAGTGCCAGAGCCCACTAACCCCTACAACTAGTGTGAAATGGGAGTCTGTACTTGATGAAGGCGAAGAAAGCTAAACAATGGATCTTGGGCATTGAAGACAAAAGGGATAGGGGAAGGAGACTGAAAAGCTTGCCCCAGATTGACTTGAAGCTTATCTGAATCTCCGAAGTGTTGTTTCCTTGCTTTTTTGCTTCACATCCACACTTATAAAACAATATCATTTCTGGATCAAAATGCAGAAACACTCTACTAACACTATGGTTCATAAACTAGAACGTTCTGGCCCATTACTGTAGAATAATGCAGTATTATTCTAGAGCCAGAGATCCTTTCCTCTTCTCATCATAAACTTCACTATGCCACCTCGTACTATGAAAAGTCTTTCTCCTTCTTCACAACCTCATTAAATCAGTAGTCTTCCTCCTCCCCCGACACCCAACACTTTCTGCAACACTGTCACAATTTCACGGGCAACTGTATTCTCCCTCTGTGGTCTCTTGAGGGCATCTGCTTAAGATTTCAGGCTCTTTTGGGTGGAGACCTTCAGCTCTCTTTCTCCCGACCCAGGGGTTTAGGCTTGCAGTCCATCTGCCCCTTACTGTGATTCCCCCAGGAGGTTTGACCTGGGTTCAGCACCTATGGTTAACCTTTCTCCAGGGGCTACAACAGTGTATATCAGTTATCAACCAGCCTTCACAAAGCAAAATATATTTCATACTTAAGGAAAAGCATTACAGGGAAACCATATAAAATTCTTAACATTCCTACACAAATGCTAAAGTTTACCAGAGGTCACCCATCAGCCTTATGGGGCCCTAGTAGTAAGGCAAAGTCTTTCTACGCCTTCTGCAAGGTTTGCCCACCCTCTCTTGGACAGACTGTCCAGTCTGTTTGCTGAAACAAAAGATTCATTTAAATTTATCATGTTAATTTAAACCCCTTTTTTTGTCCGTTGTTCTCTGAAAAACCCAGTCTGAACTCACATAAACAAGCCATTCCAGAGGGTGGTACCTCTTTGGAGGTGTTTATAGTTACAGGAAGTAACCTTAATTATCCTCCACTGTTTTTAGTTCCCAGAGGAGCTATGATAAACTTCCCCCTGCCAGAACTGCACACAAACCCTGGCTCACAATGATACAAAACCATTAATAAACTTAGTACAATATATTCCCCCAAAATACTTCGTAACATTGCAACTTCTGTCACACTTACCACTTATCACAAATTCCTTAAGGTCCAAGTTGCCATTTCCCCCAACACATGTTTTTTTATCCCGTTTTGGGCCCAGTAGATGTCCAGTACCTCTGCTGGGAGAAGACTGTTTTTTCTTTTCAAAGTTTGTGTGCTCCTTTGCCAGATATGCCCTACGATGCACCGTATATCACTGGCAGGAAACCTCCAAAACGCACCAGATTAAAAAACGGGAAACCAGCCTCAGGCCCAGTACAGAATGGAAGAAAAACTCAAAAATTCTTCATAGTTTAGTTAACTATTTTAGAACTGTATGGAAGAAGATATGGCCAATTAGCTCTCTCCTATCCCTTTCTCAGGCTCACTCAGACAAGTCCTTGGCTCTCTTTAGTGTTCTCACTTGCCTTTACATTCTTATGCAGCCATACGAGGACATGATATTCGTAAGGGATAGCCAAAACGAGTGAGTGAATACTGATTTCACATGGTAGAATAAACAACTAAGAAGCACATCCTGTACTGCAGAATTTTGAACTAACTTCATCCAAAGAATCTAAAACATTTAAAAGGAAAAGCAAATAATACAACAATGCTGGCACAACTTGTATATCTAATACTTTCAATATCACTTCCTCAGTGACCACAGCAGTTAAGAGAAACATAAAACTGAGGTGTGAGCAACAAACACAGTAGCTAAACTGTGTCCCTTTAGATAGATCCTCTACTGTGTGTAAACAGAATGAATTTGACAAATTGGTTTCTTAATACCAGTGCAAATAGTTAACATTGCATTTTTTTTTCAGTTTATCACTTTAACTTATAGTATTTATTTGATTAAAACGTGTGTGCATGCTACAAGACTGTAGAGCTGCTATCATAATCCTGAACTGATGAATGAGTTTTGATATGATTACCTCCAGCTAACCAGATACTGCAAAATTGCAATCCTAGTTGATTCTATCATCACCCTGGTTTAATGCAGATGGGAAATGGGAAATGTTTAAGACCTTTACTGCAGAGAAAATGATTTTGTTCAAACAACTGACTGAAGTAGAGACATACCCACTAGCAGGTTTTTATTATTATTATTATTCTCTCTTTTAACCTTCCTAGTAGAAGTAATATATTTAGGATATATGGAGAAATAATTAGAAATAGCTTTTTTCTGCCCAGTGTATTAAATTGCTTAATTTTCTGAGAGACAGAAATGCATTCCCTGTGTCCATTGAGAAATGAGCAATATGGGGAGTAAAGATCTACTGAAGAGTAAAGGATTCAAAAAGAAAGAAAGAAGAAATAAAAAGGAAAAAAAAAGCTGTGTGAAGAAAGACCAAATGGCAAGATGCTGTTATAGACTTCAAATGTGTGGTTTGCAGATTGATTTCCCTACTTCCTTTGCATAGTAGATGCAAAGATTATGCTGAAAACTGGGAGAACATAATTGTACATGTGCCACAGTGAATTGAGGACTTGAGTCAAATGTCTGCCCCTTTTCTAACAAATTTAAAAGAAGGAAATAGCTCTGCAAACCATTTCTAGTAAACACCATCCAACTAATTTTGCAGCAATACATTTTAAAAGAATGCAGGCACAAAGGACGAGTCTCCCTGACTAATTCAGTTTGTTCTTTTAACTTGCCTGAATTTGTGCAGCTACCGCCTTGCTCTGTAATAAGAGAGATGTCACACATTACCTTAATTATCTCTCTATTTCTTTGCCGAACACCAGTGCATAACCTTTCCCTTTTTTACACTCACACACTCTACACAATTCATCAGTGTCAGCATTGGTGGCAGATCCTACAGCAGAAGGTGGAATTGCTGCAGGTTCCACTCCCCCCCAGCAAAATTTCTCTTGCCATTCACATTCAGATTCATTGATATACTACTGCTGGAGCAAAACTCTCCACTGTTATTCCTCAGTCATTTTCATTTATATGAAACAGTTGGCTCTCTCCCTTCAGATACTTGTCAACATTTCCGGAAGATGTTTTAACTGGCACCCTGTCATCTGACATATCTAGAGTAAGAAGGCTGACTAGCTGTGAAAGATCTGACTCCCAACCACAACAGGACTCAAAGCACTGAATATTGAAACAACCCCCTTTAGAGCATATGTTACCCTACTTGTCATGAAGTTTTTCTGACATCTTTTTAATTGCAGCCATATGAGACTTACTTGTAAGCCAGAGGCACTGAGTGTGAGTGAAAAGTCTCATGTGAAGCACTATGCGTCCTGTTTTCAGAGATACTTTCTACATAGACGTGTTTTTTGCAAAAACAGAACCTTTTTTTTTCCATGTCCAGTGCTACAGAGACCATATGACCACATAATTCCTAAATGTAAATAAACTTTAACATATATTGCCAAGCCAGCATGTTAGGCCAAGAGGAACCATTGGTAGAATGCTGGGTTGAAGAATGGTGTGGGTTGGTGGGAACACAAAGATGGAGTGTTGCATGCAGGTTTTTAGACAAGGACTGTGGAATGTACCTATCTCTGATATGTAGGAGCTGGCTGTAGTGGGAGTGAAACTGTTCCCCCACCTCTCGCTGTCCTGTGAGGGTCCTGACTAAATCTAATCTCCCCGAGGACTTTGATGTGGAGGCCTCATAGTGCCTCCTCCGTAAAACCTGCTAGAGTCAACTGCCCACGATCCCTTGAAAACCCTCAAAGAGCTGGCAAGGGACCAACTGAAGATATATAATGGTAAAAGGAGGAGAGTGGTTGCATGGAAAGGGATATACAGCACACTCTGGAAAATGCAGTGTAGGAAAGAGATTTAGTGCTGCGTGAGCAGCTTTCACTAATCCTGCCAAACATTTGAGCAAATAGTTACAGGTTATAAATGGGCCTAAACCCACGCTGACTGTCTGACTACAGTACTCATATGGCGCTCCATTACTGACTCCTCACAGTTGTTCATGTATTTACCCTCACAACACTCCAGTGAGGTAGGGTAGTACAATTAACCTTATTTTGCAGATGAGGAATTAAGGCACAAAAGGCAGAATCCACAAAAGGACTTAAGCATTGCAATACTGAGCTTCACAGCACCTAACTTTTAAGTGCCTAGAAAATCACAGGAACAACACTGTGATCCACAAAGCTGAATTAAGCTTCCTGTACAATAACTGGTGAAAGAGAGGTGCCTTAGTCCACAAAAACCAGCACTCTAGGCACAGAGCTACCTAAACTGGGCAATAGGGGGCTCCGATGTGCTGAACCCCACCCCTTTCTCCGAGTTAGGCTGGAGAGTCAAAGAGAGAGAGAGAGAGAGAGTCAAGTCCCCCTGGTCCAATCACTCTTCATTTATCTATCCACAGTGGAAGAGCTTCAAAGGGAGAGACTGAGGGAGTCCTACATCAGCCTACCCATAGCTCAGCGGTTACAGAACTCCCCATGGAGGTGGGAGACCGTGTGCAAATCCTTTCTGCCAGGGAGGGGGGAATTTTATAAGATGGATTGTGGCAACACCACCACCAATAGCTGGCTTTTGAATAGGCACAAATCTGGTAAGTATACTCACAGAGCACCTACCAGATTGGGCCCTTTGGACAAGTTAGGCAGCTAAACGTCTATCTTCCTCTCATTTGTGAATTGCTCTGGGGCTTAGGTGATAGGTAGGCATCCAGATGCCTAGAGCAAGGCAGCAGTGCACATGGCCAGAGTTAGGAACATACGCTCCTAGGGAATTTTTACTTTGAATAATGCAGGCATTGAGTGAGTTTAAGAACCTTCAGGGTTTGGCAGGAGTTTTGTGGATCACACAGGGGAACTTTGGTTCCTATGCAGCTCTGTGGATTCCACCCAAAGAAACTAATTGACTTGTCTAAGGCACATAGGACATCTGTATGGGAGCATAGCACTGAACCTAATTCTCCAGAGTCCCAGGCTAGTGCCCTAAACACTGGACTGTCCTTTCTCCTGTCCCATGCAGACTTAAACATTCCATAGAGCTTTCACAGTCCTCATTGAATCTGTATTTTAAGGACTTCTTGAAAAAGCAAGACAGACATGAAGGTGGAATTATATACCTATACCTAGGTACCTAAAGTACAGGACACAGAATTGGGGGAAGGGAGGAATATAACCTAGAAAACCAAATAAAGAAAGCTTAGGTGTTTGTTTGTTCAAGTGAATTGAACAATCAGCCGGTAAAATGTATGCGCATTTTCTGAAGTCACTTTTAGAATGTCAAAAAGATGATCATATTGAAAATCTACAAATATTATAGGGGACACCTGATCAAAAAATAAAAGATAAAAATAAATAAAGGCTGATTGGAAACCAATATTTACATGGCATAAAATTGCTATATATGATCATAATAATCATGATCTGTTGTATGTGAAAGTAATGTTGGAGTTCTCTCTAGCAGGAGAAAAGCAAGGGAATTCAGAGTTAGACATTCCATTCTTAGTAATCTTGAGCTCACTAACATTGCTGCAGATTTGTGCTGGGAGGTTGCAGAATCTTCTTATTTTCTGACAGTGCTCTGCACTATTCAATCACTTGACTATTCTGCCCCAGATCACAGCTCAGCCAGATCCAGGGCTCAGCGTAAGACTTGGGACAAAGGAAGAGAATGGTGCTTCTAAGACATCCTTGCACTCCACAAATCCTGGGCCTGACTGGAAGGGTCATTTCATCCCCAGAATAACTTAGAACAGTGGTCTAAGGGACGTACTGGCCAAGGGATGTACTAGCCACCATTTCCAGCAGCTCCCATTGGCCTGGAGCAGCGAACCGCAGCCACTGGGAGCCGTGATCAGCTGAACCTGCAGACGCGACAGGTAAACAAACCGGCCCGGCCTGCCAGGGGCTTTCCCTGCACGAGCGGTGGAACAAGTTTGGGAACCACTGACTTAGAGCATAATTATACTTGCAGCAGTTGTCTCCTTGGCACTGGCCAGGTTGTAACAGGACATATAGTCACCTAATAGTACAGAATCTCTCCTTCTCCACCCACACTCACTTTACCATTACCATAAAAACATCATAGACCTGAAACAAAACTCTTCTCTTGTAGAGATGTTAGCTGTATAGCACCACCTTTCCTGTATTAGTACTTTCTAGCAAGAATACTAAACCTTGCTGTGAAATTTGCTTTCTAGAAACAATTGTGTCAATCAACTAGATTACTGAAATGTCACATAAAATGAACAAAAAAGGTGCATGATCAGGGCAGAAGTGAATTAGTTAAAACATCTCATTTTTTTAACATTATATACCCAGCTCTTTCCTTTTTGTTCCAAATCAGCCTTCACATTCATTTGTGTAACTCACCCCGAAGTCTATGGGTGGTGTATGTGAATATCCAAAGGCAGACTTGAAGCATTTCCTGTTTAAAAACTGTCTTACAGAAAGATGCTTTAGCCCTAGTGAATTAGTGTAAGTTGTTGTCAGTACTAACAAATTGCGTCTATTGTATTTAACTTCTGTACATTGCATCCCTTCCGCATTCTGAAAAGAACATCTATACCTATTTATTTTCTTTCACAGAATCCAAAATTTTCAGATTGGGAAACAATGGAGTTTCACAAGGTTTCTTTATCCTTTTTGTACATAATGGAGATGTGGCCTAAAGGATCAAACAGATTAAAGTACTGTTAATTTAGTTTTGAATTGAATTGTTAGCTTTCAGGCTAATAAGCTGTTTAAATAACAGGCTCTTAGGTATCAAATGAGCTCAACACCACTCTTTAACATACTATTGGCAAAATTCTGGTAGGTGTGCACAGATGCTGACAGAAAATCACTGCTCAAGCAACTAGTAATAGCATGAAAGGTGGCCAGGCCTATTCTGCCTCTACCAGCTCCCACAACCAAATTGAATCATATTAATAAACACATGCAGAAGCTTTTCCACAGCCCCACTCAGACAGGAGCTGGAAAGTGAACCCATAATAACATTTTTTTCAAATGGATTATGAGATTTGCAGAGAGAGGGTGTAAATTTGTTCCCCATCACCAATCATTTTCAGTCCCTGAACTCTGCCCCATGGGTACCAAGCTACCACCAGCTATTCTTACTTTGGTCCTGCTGCTGCAGATCTCTGCATCTCAGATCACATTCCTGGTCCTCTTCTCAGCAATGCTTCTACTAATCTTATCCATCTAGAGTTTTCCAGTTCTCTCCTCATCCATAGTACATCCCCACCCCTGGCACTTCCTCGTCTCTCCCCCATAACAACTTTTACCACCTTCCTCCTTTCCTCCTCTTCTCTTGCAAACACTCCTTATCTCAAATTCTCCTCTCTTTTTTAATTCATCTTGCTGAATAGCATGGTTATTGTGATGCTGGCAGACCAGGTGCCAGCTCAAGCCAAGGTACCCATGTCTTAACTTAACACTGGCAAATACATAGCTGAAACCAGTCTGGATCACCTGTATGTTAGTATTGTTAAAATAGGCATTAGGATTATAAGAATGTGTTTAGATTTTATTGAATGCTTTTGAGTTGCTGCATGCATTAATCTCACTCATATCATTTGTATCACATATTGTAAGGTAATACTTAAGCATTCGTACTGTAAGCCTCTGTAACTGTGTACATCACCAGACAGGAGAGAGACATTCACAAATGTAAAGTGCTAGTCTCCAACAAAAGGTGTTACATCCTATCCAACAGGGATGGAACATCACACCAGACAGACTAGTGTGGAACATGAAAGAGGAAAAAAGACTTTTTTGTTCAGCTATTCTCCTACCATGAAGATGAGTCGTGCAAGTGAATTGCTCCCTGATTTTGCATCTCTGAGCACATGGCATGAGAGAAATAAAAAACCCTAGCAAGAAGGAACTGTATCTCCACTCTGCATGGCCTTTGGGGGGCAAGATTTTCTAGGCATAAGCAAGAAAAGCTCAGTGCTTAGACTAGGTTAGCCCTAAAGAACATATAGAGCTTGCTTATTATAGAAGCTTCTCTTACCTTTTGAAACTTAAGATTGTAACTCATCTATGTTTACCTGCTTTAAACTTGTAAATAACTCTCTTGTTTCCTTTTCTTATTTAATAAATGCTTAGCTATTTTATTACAGAATTGGCTACAAGGTTTGACTTTGGTATGCGATCTAAGGTACAATTGACCTGAGGTAAGTGACTGGGAGTAACCTGAATATCGCTGTGATTTTTGGTGTAAGGGAGCATCTGTCACAAAGGTAAGCTCCCCTGAGTGGCAAGACATATTGGAAAACCCAGGGGGACTGTCTGAGAGTTCATGTTTAGACTGTAGAGTGCCTGAGGAGTTTACATTTGATAATTGGTCGCTGAAATCTAGGTATAGAACTCACAACCAATTTGGGGTTTGTGTCCTGGTTCCTAACAATCTGCCCTAAGTTTGGTACTCATGCTCTTCAGCCACACAAACAATGTTGGAACTTAATGTGAGCAGCTGTCCATCAGCTTCCACTCCGCTTTAACGCTGGAATTTCACTTAAACATTAGAGTTCTTATTCATGCTTGCTAAACCACAGTTAAAGGAGGATGGAAACTGGCTTATAGTTTGGGGGTTCTGCAGTTGTGAAAAATCTATATAACAAATCATTGCCCAGATGAAACTCATCTCTTTAGCTATCACAGCACTTCCCAATACAGAACACATCCACACAATTACTTTTTGCATTATTATTCTCCTAAACAGGGACTTTCAAACTGGGTGAAACTCTCAAGTATATCAGACAAATATAAATCCAGATAGCAGCACCATTCATTAGATTTTCATAACTGTCTTAACTCCCAACACTGTGTGTGTTTGAACATGATTTTGTTCCAGCCCTGCCCAGCTTCACTTATTTGATTTTACAAAAAAATCAATTGTTATTGCTTGTGTGACAGCTATGATAATTTCCTGCAATAGTCTTGAAAAAAACCTTATTCTATTAATTACAAAGTTTCTGTCTTATTGTGGGCCAGGATTGTATGTAACCTCTCTAGGGGGAAGATGTGATGTGAGACCTGGAAGTTCAAAGGTCTATATTGAAATTGTGCTAGACAAGAATGGACATTTGGAACAATACATGTGAAGTGGATTTCCTGCTGAATTCCCTAGGGAGGGTTAATGTGAATTCCCAAATTCTGGTTATGCAAAAACCTAGCCTTTTGAAGCTATGCCCCAAGAAGAGGGTCTTTGTCTTCCCCTTACCTGTTACTGAAAGCCAAGATCAAAGGCCGAAACTGTATAAATAAATGGCAGCTCTGCCCACCCTGGGTTCTGGTTATGAATCTGAGACAGTTATGAACTTGCAAACACAGGGAAAAAACAGTAGTTTTGAAGGAAACACACCTACCAAAGCCCAAGGCTGGAGTTGGGGTGACCTCTGATAAGCTTTTTAGCATGCATGTTGGTTGTTTTATTGTTTTTAAAGTTTTTTCCTGTAATGCTTTCACCTTACAGATAAATGTGCTTGCTTATAAAGAGCTGTGTGGTAATGAATAATTGCAGGCAATACACTGGTCATAGCCTCTGGAGAGAAAGCAAAGAACAATGCCTTTTAGGCAGTTTGGCTTGCTGGGAATATGACAGCATATACAGGGAACTGTGCAGCCTGGAAAACCTCGATCAGGAGGGAGAGAAATGTGGGTCTTGGCCCAAGAGACGTGATGGCTGGGAGCTGGAAACCTTTAAGTGGTGCTCCTTGGTGGACCATGAGGGGGGAATACAGGTGCAATTGCCCTGAACTCTGACAGCTTGTATTCTAGTAGCGTCCAAAATGTGTTAGCTGCTGTACAAACATATAAGAAGTCACAAGAGGAAAAAATCATGCTGCTATATTTGTATCATCATAGACAGACAGACAGACTGCCTTTCCCAGACCTGAAGATCTGTATAAGCTTGAAAGCTTGTCTCTTTCACCAACAGAAGTTGGTCCAGTAAAAGATATTACCTCACCCCTCTTGTCTCTCCATTATCAAAGTCATATCCATGGCTGCAAACTGATGACAAAATCTCAGGTTTACAAAAGTTGTGAAAAATAAGGTACTTATTAAAACACAAATATTGTTCAACTAGAACTTCTGCCATGACATCTATTGGAAAGGGCTAACTGGTGATGGCTAGTTTAGAGGAATATGTGGGTTTGTTATCAGATATTATGAATGATTCCCAACCATCAAGTTGGGCTCATAACTCCCCTATGAACCAGGTGGTCTTATAATCTGTATCCTGATCCTCTCTCCACCATGCCCTCATCTTGTTTGTCACACTCAATCAAGTTGTTGCATCTTGGCTTAGATTAGATGGCAAACACTTCTGGGCAGAGACCATGTCTCTCTGCGTGCTTGTAGAGTATTTAGAACAATGGGGCCTCTGGGAAGGTTTTATACTGGTGGTTCCCAAACTTGTTCCGCCGCTTGTGTAGGGAAAGCCCCTGGCGGGCTGGGCCAGTTTGTTTACCTGCCGCATCCACAGGTTCGCTGCTCCAGGCCAATGGGAGCTGCTGGAAGTGGCGCAGGCTGAGGGACGTACTGGTCGCTGCTTCCAGGAGCTCCCACTGGCCTGGACCAGCGAACCGCAGCTGCTGGGAGCTGCGATCGGCTGAACCTGTGGACACGGCAGGTAAACAAACCAGCCCAGCCCACCAGGGGCTTTCCCTGCACAAGCGGCAGAACAAGTTTGGGAACCACTGTTTTATACTAAATGGTGTCTTTTACAAGGTTGCTCCACTGTGCAAATCCTCCTTAAAAACTTTGTGCTCACTATACTTAACTGTATGTGTTTTCAAGGTCTTTTATGGATTCTTTAGTTCACAGAGTACACTGAGATTATATCAAAGGAACGTAAAACCACAGTTATAGATATAATAATCCGCTGGGGGAAAAGATCACTGGCCACTCAAACTATGGCTAGCACTGGGGCTGAGGAGATAAAATAGTAACTCTGTAATTCAGAGTTTGGGCGTCTTTAAGTTAAATGTGGAAATTACATAAAGGAGAATGCTTTTTACATCAGTCTGTTATACATACAGGTCATAGTGCAATCAATATGCAAGGGGTGATGAATAACCTTCAGTATACACTATTTAAAAAGCAGGTAAGACAAACAGAGCACTTAGTAGACAACTGGAAGTCCTGTCAGCAGCCTGAGGGGCACTGATTATTTTGGGATGAGATGCAATACAATGTCAGAGAGAACCTCCAAAAAAACACAACTCAAAGCAGGAATTAGAATTCAACGCATGCTAAATATAACCAATGTAGTCCAAAGTGTTTAGGCATTTATTAATAATTTGCTGTAACAGATTTTACATCACTACCTAATTCCCAAACCTATAAAAACATGGGCCTGATTCACACTCTGTTCCTTCAGATGCTAATTCTCAGACCATGGTGTTTCAATGGCAAAAATGGAGTAATGTAGCATCAAACTGGGCCTTGTAGGTTTTCATTGTAAGTCATACAAGAGTCTCTCTTTCTCTAGATGTCAGTATTTCTGGAAGTTATTTTGAAACAATATTAATAGTCCTAAGACTGTTTGCTGCTAGAGGAAAAGTGAAAGTGGCCTTTCCTATGAATGACATTGTAGGATGATGTTACGCTGTTCCATTGTATATAAGTAAAAATGATTAGATATTAAAAATGTATTTCCTAAGAAAGCTAAATTACACAGAAATAGAAATATTCATGCAAAGTGTATTTCTGGGCTACATTTTAAACTCCTCTTTATAGAACTGATTATGGAAATAACTTTGCTGAAAAGCTTCAAGGAAGAAGCAGAGTGCAAAACTGTGTATTTAAATGAAAATAGATTTAAACACATGAAATACTGGAATTGCTATCATTCAGCATTTTGGAGGTGTAATCATATTTTATAAAGGCTTCGCAGCACAGAGCCTCTTGTAAAGGAATAATCCATCTCTGGTTCATTGGTGTTCTTAGCTCTTAGACTGCAAATGTACAAGTACAGTATTTTCCCTTTGTCTCGTTACCATTTCAGGCACAAAGAAACAACACAAGTAACTCCAGCTTCAAGATCTGATCAATAGGAAACCTTTGTTTGTCTCTTCTTTTCTTAACATCTTCACAATAGTTCAGCAAGACATGTGGTTCAGCAGTGATAGTAAACACATGCAAATAAATCAGAAGTCTGAACAGGCTAGACCCTGCGCAAAGGGATGGACAATGCTTTCTAGATGTGCTGCACCAAGTATGGATCTGATTGTGAAAACAATGCATTAGCTTCACCTGCTATAAAGTGCAGAAAACTGCCTCTTCCATGGTTTAGGCCACCATGAACACATCAGGTTCCAATCCCCAGCTTTATTAAAAGACTAATATTTGACCCAGGGACTGCCAAGACTGCTGCACTCCTCTGGGGTGATGCAGGTGACAAAGCCCAGGGTGAAGTGTTTCAGAGGTGGGAACAAAGCATTCTTGGCTGCAGAGGTCTACCTTGGAGCAGACTTCGAAAGGAGATCAGACAAAGCTAGATTCAAATATTGAAAAATCAAACCCCAAAATATTGAAAAACAAATAAAACCCTCCAAAACTGGTGAGTAAATCAACAAAACAAAACAAAACAACTCTACCCCAAGCAGAGTTTTTAATACCCAAAAAAGGAGAAGAGACAGAGACATCCCTTGGCCCCTCACTGCTTCCCGCAGCCCCCATTGGCCTGGAACGGCGAACCGTGGCCAATGGGAGCTGCAATCGGCCAAATCTGCAGACGCCGCAGGTAAACAAACCGCCCCAGCCTCCCAGCAGATTTCCGTGATGGGCTGCATGCCAAAGGTTGCCAATCCCTGCTTTGTGATGTCCAGGAGGGACTTTGCTATTTGAAATTCATTTTACAGGGAAAGTGCTCAGACATTGTGGTTAGGAGGGCGGTATAAAACCCTTAAACAGAAGATAAATAGAAATAGTGACGGGATTGTACTTCCTATACAGCAGTTGCTCTTCATAGAACATTAACATTAAAGGATATTTGAAAACTCTAACATATATAAAAATCAAACTCAAAATAAGCTACTTTGTGCTATGACAGTGAATGCAGGTGTTATTTTCTAAAAATCTGACAGATGAACTTAGCTTAATTTAACTTAAAAAATACAATATTTGACAGCAGTGTTACCAGATCTATATAGACACAAACATGTCCAACAAGTTGGGTATGTTATTAATTGGAAGTTTTAGCCAGTTATTGAACAACAGTAATAAACTTTTATTTATATGACATTCCATGCAGCAAACAAAAATATAACTAAGATATTCTTTTTAAAAACTAGACATCATCTTCTGATAAACAAACACTAAAAACAGTATAGAGCCAAAAAACAACAGAAATAATCAACAAAAAAACCAAAGTATAGCTAAAAGGGAAACGCTTTTACCTTAATTACTAATGCCGAACTGGTCAAACTTGGGAATTACCTTGACATCCTGCTTCAGAAGGAATCCGTTACTTGCCGTGACAATACCTGATGCTACAAAGAATCATAAAATCCACTAAGCATCCTTTATCAACCCCAAACCAGTGGTGCATAAGAAATCTCAGAGTAAATCTGCTTCCTTATGGCTTAATTCCTTACTTAAAAATGATAAAAATAAAAGTAGATAAACGTGCCTTTCTTTTTACACAGGACAATGTGAAAGTGTACTCTAGTGTGCGTTAAGGGAGAAGGGATTCCGTAATCATTTGCATGTGCTTGACAAAGTTGGCCATGAATCCTATCCTCTTGAGATTCTCCCATGAGATATTGCACCAATTGTAACAGCCATTAAATGACATAGGACAGCAACTTGTCCCTCAGATACATTGGTTCTCTATTAACTGGGGCTTTCTTCATTAAAGCACAATTGAAATGCACTTGCTAGATACCAGACAACCAAAATGGTTTGGAAAGAATAAGGATAATGAATGCCAGATAAACTAAGAGACCCAGGAAAGCATAAATGCTAGGCACCACTACTCAGGGATATCTCCTGCACTTCAGCATGTCCCAACACCAGGAAATGACTGTTACACTTCCTCATGCCACCCAAACCTGTGGATCACGTTTCCCCTTGCTTCAGAGAGAGAGATTTGGGTGACAGCTGTGATCATCTAATCTGATCTCCTGCATAACACAGGTCATAGAACTTCCCCAAAATAATTCTAGAGCATAAAACTTGTCCGTGATGGAAAATCTTGTACAACCCTTGCAATGGCTAATTACTCTCACAGTTAAAAATGTATACCTTGTTTCCAGTCTGAATTTGTCTAGCTTCAGCTTTCAGCCGTTGGATCATATTATACCTTTCTCTGCTCCCTGTCACTTTCACATTGTTTCACACTCCTCTGTTAGCTAACCAAGACAAAATTATCAGGACTCTGCCAGCCTTTACTCTGCTTTGCAGGCAACACTTGTTGCACCCCAGTTCCTGAGCCCCCATGGAAGAATGTTCCCCTGGAGCACCTGGTTGCTATCAATGGCTACTCACAGAAATTATCATGTTTGCTATCTCCAAAGAGACAGTGTAAACACCAGCTTGTTTAATTCAACTAAAAAGTCACAGTTTGCGTGATATTACATCAATGAGCTCCACTTATGATAAAACAAGGATAAGTTTATTAACAAAGACAGAGGTTCAACTGATACTCAGTAAGGGTGGTGGAAAAAGATATGGTTACTATTAAAACAAAACTATAACACACTTATACGAGACTAACCATCATTTTAGCAGGGTAAAATCCTTGTCTAAATTAAGTTTCGCACCTAGAACAACATCTCTGTGTCACCAGCCCCTGGGCCAGGATTCAACTTTCGTGGATACAAAAAGCACTGTCCCATTTTCTTCCTCAGTGATGGACAATAAAAATGTATTTGCATCCTTTTTATAATCTAGTGAATCCTTAGCATGTATTCTTTTGAAGTGTACCCCAGATGAGAGTTTTCCCTGTTGGTTCCACATCTCCCCTCCAAACTATTTTTTTCTGTTGACTTACTAATGATATGAGGGCTTCCTTTGTGCCTGGCTTATCTGCTTCATTTTCATCAGAGACTTAGGAAGACAGATAAATCAACATTCCCTTGTCTGGGAAAAGCTTATTTTTCAACTCTTCCTGGTTACTTAGTCTAACAATATTTTTCATACATACAAACAACTTCTTACAGCCCCCCAGCCTGAAGCAAATACTTACTTGCAACCACACACCACACAACAAAAACACTAACCCAGGAACCTTTGCAACAAAGCCGGTTGCCAACTCTGTCCACATATCTATTCAAGGGACACCATCATAGGACCTAATCACATCAGCCACACCATCAGAGGCTTGTTCACCTGCACATCTACCAATGTGATATATGCCATCATGTGTCAGCAATGCCCCTCTGCCATACACATTGGCCAAACTGGACAGTCTCTATGCAAAAGAATAAATGGACATTCAAAAACCAGTCGGAGAACACTTCAGGCTCCCTGATCACTCAATTACAGACCTAAAAGTCGCAATTCTTCAACAAAAAAACTTCAAAAACAGATTCCAATGAGAAACTGGAATTAATTTGCAAACTGGACACCATTAAATTAGGCTTGAATAAAGACTGGGAGTGGATGGGTCATTACAGAAAGTAAAAACTATTTCCCCATGCTAATTTTTCCCCCTACTATTACTCACACCTTCTTGTCAACTGTTTGAAATGGGCCATCCTGATTATCACTACAAAAGTTTTTTTTTTCTCCTGCTGATAACAGCCCGCCTTAATTGATTAGTCTCATTAGAGCTGGTATGGCAACGCAACACCCATTTTTTCATGTTCTCTGTGTGTATATATCTTCCTACTGTATTTTCCACTGCATGCATCCGATGAAGTGGGGTTTAGCTCACGAAAGCTTATGCCCAAATAAATTTGTTAGTCTCTAAGATGCCACAAGTACTCCTCATTCATTTTGCGGACACAGACTAACACGGCTACCACTCTGAAACCTGTTACATGACAGTGACTCTTTTGTCAGATGGCAGTGAGGGTCCCTTAGGATCACAATAATACATTGCCCTGGATATGGGATACCTGACCCACTCCAGGGAATCAGTCCTGCCATGGAAGCAGCCATGGATAGCAACCTGGAAGTGAAAATGAACCATTTCTTGAAGATGATGCAGTTGTCCCTGGAAAGTATCACTGTATTGTGTTTGTCATTACAAATTTTGTCCAATTGTCTGTAGATTTCTCTATTGGTTTAACTGAGCAGCATGCATTAATGGATACTATTTTTCACCCAGAGAAGCAGATTTTAAGATCTGAAAACATACAGATTTCAACTTCAAGAATTAAAAGAAGTCTTGTAATGAAACTCAATTGCCACCTTAACTATAGCGAGACTAATTATTTCTTAATAAGAGGCACTTCCAACTGTATAAAATTTGTAGAAAATGGAGCCAAGATCTATTAATAGCATACTTTTCTGAAAAAGGGGAAAAGATGTATTCTAATGAAACATGTGTTATGAATATAAGACAATTTTTAACTCTTGATATTTACCATTTGGAAGTAATAAGCACTGCCTCTGCATTACAGGCATTCACTATAACATCATGGTAATGGTTATAACTGTAAAATAGTAACTGCTAATATTTAAATGGCAACCACTACAGGATTATTAAAAAAAAGTCAGGGCTGCTCTGAGCATCATTACCACCTGTGAGCCCAATACAGTCCTTGCTAAATTTCATAAGTCACTAAAAACTTTGAAATAAAAGTGAAATAATTTTCTCTTGCTGAAGATCTCGATTTTCAACAAGTGTTTCTATGGACATTATAACTTTCTAACTAGAACAGCAGACAGCAATGTCTTATTCTGAGGTCACCCTAACAGTAATGGAGTGCCTCATTAAAAACAAACATTGTTTTTGTGGTCTGCAAGATACAGTCATATCTGTTTTCCACTCTAACTTCCTCACCCAGAAACATTCAGCCCTGAATGAGGTTGGAAGTGTCATATCCATGTCAGCCTTCTGCTAAGAGAAATAGGAAAGAAGCCATATATCAGCATCAAAATTGTCATCTAAAGCCATCTACTTAAAAAAAGAACAGTTGTGTGAACCAGCTTCCAATGTAGAAACAGATAAATAAATAAGAGCATGAAGAATCAAGCATGGTTATCACAGGACCGCAGCTGATGTAAGTCACTGAAATCAATGGTGCTGCACTGATTTACACCAGCTGAGAATCTGGCCCTCTATGTCCAGATAATGGGGACTTTATTCAATATTATGTGTTACAACTGGAAATCACTCTAATCATGAAAATGTTGCTAAAGCAGATAGGAACGAGAATAGCCATTAAGGTCAAATTAATCCACATGCACTCACTCAAGTGCAGAATTTGGTCTTGTAATATTTAGGTAAGAGGAAAGTATTTTGGGTTATGGCTATATTCTTTCCTATGTACCTAAAGAGAAGTGAAGAACTGTATCTTATACAAGTTGCTGAACCTTCAAATTACTGGAAAGCCCCTGGGCACACCAGACTGCTCCGCAGGGCCTTACAACAGTGGAAAACAAATAAATACTTTAAAAATAAATACTCTGAAATAACTCACTACAGTAAACTGTAGACAGCTTGATCACTGGCATAGACTGACAAGACTTACAATAGTAGGACATGTACTGGATATTCTCAAATGCGCATATGTAGAGAGATCAGAAAAGAAAGACCAAAATTAAGGAGATTAAAAAAATAAGATTTAGTTAGAGATATAGTATACGATTTTAAAATAAAATCTTCCATGAAAATCTGTCAGACACATATTTCAAGTTGGAACAAATGCCACAACATGTTATAATACAATAATTGATCTGATGAATAGAAAGCCAATTGATCGATCATAACAATCCTAAGAGCCTGAAATGATGAAGGCAGAGATTGTAAGGTGGTTCTATTCATGTGATTTTAATTATGCTAAGGGCTCATATTCCTTTCACTTCTCCTTGAAAATGAATTCACACTACACACACCTTTCAGTAAGTGGCTTATCCATCAGTATTTTAAAACTTTAGGACTCTTATCCAGATTCCACTTTAAAACTGCAGTAAATTAGACAAGAGTTCTTAAGTTGTCTCTAAATGGCTATAATTAAATCTTCACTTATAGCGATGCCATCCATACCAAGGACAAATTCACCATGACAAGAGGTGTACAGGAGGAGAATTATAACAAAGTCCTGTGACTTGGCATAGATCCACGTGTAAAGGGCATACATTAGCACTTCACTCCTTTTCACCCCCAAACCTAGTGTTGATCTTATAACTATCACTTAGAAATCCATTCAGTGTTCAGTTCTGTGAAATTAAATATGACATTTGCAAACTGCTTTATAACCAAGTTTTAGGCACCTGGGTGACTCTAATATATCCAGTTAGTAAGGGGATACAAGACGGATAAATGAGTAGGAAAAATATGTGAACCAGATCATCCCTTGTGAAGAACAGGTGAAGACATGGATTGCCGAAAGTATAAAAAAGTGAGATAGAGGAAGGGAATCTTAGCAGATGGTTCAAATGTCTGCCAAGCTTCTGAGAGAGCTCTGACTGGAAAACCTTACTGAAAAAGAGTACCGTATATACTCGATCATAAGCCGGTTTGTTTATAAGCTGACACCCCCAAGATGGATAAGTAAAAATGAAATTTTTTTATGACCCATTCATAAGCCGACCCTATAATTCAGGAGTCGGCAAACTTTGGCTCCTGGGCCATCAGGATAAGCCACTGGCGGGCAGAGATGGTTTGTTTACCTCGAGCGTCTGCAGGCACGGCGGTAAACATAAGTAAACAAACTGTCCCGGCCCGTCAGCTGCTTACCCTGACGGGCCAGAACAGCAATTGGTGGGGAAATTTTTTTGGGGGGGGGAGAAGCTGGGGATCAGGGGAGTAACCCTTGTGACCACCACCACATGACCTTACCCCTAGCCTGGGACCCCCATCCCTTCCCACTTTAGCTGGGGTGGGCCGGGGAGGATGTCTCTGGCTTGGCCGGAGCTGCTCCGGCAGGCTGGGTGGCTTGGCCGCAGCTTGCTCCAGCAGGCCAGACCAAGCGGTGCGGCCACAGCATGTTCCGGGAAGCTGGGGCGGGTGGTGCAGCCGCAGCCTGCCAGCCCCGGAGCTGCAGCTGCTTTGGAGGCTGGGGAGAGAGCAGCGTGGCCAGAAGCGGAGAGACTCTGGCCCCGCCTCTTCCCTTCTGGCTCTGCTACCTCTCCTTGCCCCCTCTGTTGCGGGAGAGGCTGTGTCCCACCTCTCCCTCTCTCTACCCGTTCATAAGCCGACCCCCCTTCTCTGATGCTTCCCTTTTTTGCTAAAAAAAATTGGCTTATGAACAAGTATATACAGTATATAGTACTCAGATCCAGTTTTCACAAAAATACTATGTCAAAATGGCTTTTGTTTATACCCATCATTAAATCCACACTTTTAGATCTATCACATTATTTATATTTAAGGGAATTTTAGTTCTCCTTCCCAGTCTGACAATAGTGGAAACTAAAACCACAAAACAGCATGGAAAAAGTAGCTGCAGTGTGGACTTTTCCACACTCTCCCAGCACTGCTCCTCAACACTGTTCTGAATTGACCGACTCCATGGGTGTTGGGGGCAGTGCAATCTTCATTCTTGTTTTCTGCCTGGACCTTGAGCTGAGAATAATGTGTGAGGTAACACTTAGTTGCAATTTTGGTGCTACTTTCAGTGATGGTGATATCTTCCCTCTTAACACATTTCACAAAGACCATCAAAAGCCATCAGATGATAATGACTTTAAGGGCATGGCTACACTTGCAAATGTAGAGCGCTTTGAGTTAAACCAGCCTTCATAGAGCGCAGTAGGAAAAGCGCTGCTGTCTGTCCACACTGACAGCTGCAAGTGCACTGGCATGTCTACATTTGCAGCACTTGCAGTGACATTGGGAGCAGTGCATTGTGGGCAGCTATCCCACAGAGCACCTCTTCCTATTCTGGCTCTGTGGCTTGTGGGAAGGGTACGGGGCATTCTGGGTCCTGTCCCAACACCCTGTGATGCATCGGTTTGCATCCCAGCAATCCCTCTGCTTCCGTCCACAATTGGCGCCATCCTTCAACGTTTTTTGTAGTGGGTGCTCTGTCCTCCCTTTCGGTCTGCGGGAATGGAGTCCAAACTGCTGAGGAATATGCTGACAAGTCTCGCCAGCACATCACATTTGGCACTCGAGTTACTCCTTAAGATCCAAAGTGACAGTGAGGCCGCCAGTGGTGATATCAACGCAAGTAACGCATACAACACGAGATTGCTTGTGGCATTCACATGCTCACCGCCATGGAACGGCGCTTTTGGGCTCAGGAAACAAGCACTGAGTGGTGGGATCACATCGTCATGCAAGTCTGGGATGACGAGCAGTGGCTGCAGAACTTTCAGATGAGAAAAGCCACTTTCATGGGACTGTGTGAGGAGCTCACCCCCACCCTGTGGTGCAAGGACATGAGACTGAGAGCTGCCCTGACGGTGGAGAAACGGGTGGCTATTGGAATCTGGAGGCTGGCAACTCCAGACAGCTATCGATCGGTCGCAAACCAGTTTGGGGTGGGGAAGCTGACTGTTGGAATCGTGTTGATGCAAGTTTGCAGGGCCATTAATCGCATCCTGCTCAGAAGAACCATGACTCCAGGTAGCATGCATGATACCGTGGTTGGCTTTGCACAAATGGGTTTTCCAAACTGCGGAGGGGCGATAGATGGAACGCATATTCCAATTCTGGCACCAGCCCACCTAGCCTCCGAGTACATTAATCAGAAGGGCTATTTCTCTGGCGTTCTCCAGGTGCTTGTGGATCACCATGGGCGTTTCATTGACATTAATGCAGGCTGGCCCGGAAAGGTGCATGACACACATATCTTTCGGAACACTGGCCTGTTCAGGAAGCTGCAAGCCAGGACTTTTTTCCCAGACCAGAAGATCACCGTAGGGAAAGTCGAAAGCCCATTGTGATCCTTGGAGACCCTGCTTACCCTTTAATGCCCTGGCTCATGAAACCATACACAAGGAGCCTTGACAGCAGCAAGGAGCGGTACAACAACAGGCTAAGCCAGTGCAGAATGACTATGGAGTGTGCTTTTGGCCGTTTAAAGGGCCGCTGGCGCTCTCTATAAGGGAAGCTGGACCTGGCTGATAACAGCATCCCCGCGGTTATATCTGCATGCTCCATAACATTTGTGAAGGGAATGGTGAAAGATTCACTCAGGCATGGAACTCAGAGGTTCAACACCTGGAAGCTGAATTTGAACAGCCAGAGAGCAGGGCTATTAGAGGGGCCCAGCGCGGGTCTGCAAGGATTACAGATGCCTTGAGGGAGCAATTTGAGTCTGAAAGCCACCAGTAATGTCTGGTGCCCTGCACAGGAGTGAAGTGTAGTGGGTCGAATGTTAGTAGGAATCTGTGTTTGCTACATATGATACACTGACTTGCAGTGCTGTTGCTTTCCTGGGCTAAGGTATCTGCTATGCAACAATAAAGAATGTTTTAAAAGCAAAAAAAATCCATTTAATGAAAAGAAAATGCATTATTGAAAAGAAACACAACTGCCTGGGAAACACAAAGGGCAAGGGGGTGAGGTGGGGAATGGTACAATCACAGATTTGCGTATGTCCTGTTATCATACTCAGCCTTCCTGTTTGGAGTACTGTGCAATGAGTGCTGCACTTCAGGATGGGTATACTGCATGGTGATGGGGGTTGGGTGCAGTGGGTAAGGGTCGTAGTTTTCAGGGCTGAGTGATGAAGCTACAGGTGTTGGAGGCAGCTGGTGGTGATAAGAACCTGGATGTTGGGGAAAGTGGGTTGGAGGTGACATGGGGGCACAAGGGAAAGAGTTTTGGGACAAGGGCTGCGGGGGGCGGGGGGTGGGCGCGGTAGTGCTCTGCCTGCATGGCTACGAGCACCTGGACTGAGTCCGCTTGGCGTTCCAAGATGCTTATCAGCTGTTCTGTGCTTTGGTGCCGGTGATCCACATTCTGCTGGCGGACCCTCCTTTCACTCTCCCGCCATTCCTGCACTTTTTGATTTTCATTAAGGGAGTGCTGCATGACTTTAAGCAGCATGTCCTCTTTGCTTCTACATGGCCTCTTCCTGATTCTTTGCAGCCTCTCAGCCGGTGATAACACGGACAGCTGAGATCTCAAGGTTGCATCTGTAAAGGCAAAATGCAACACCTAACAGAGGCAGCATTGTTCATACCAGACAGAGCAATGATTCCCCCGTACTTAAGGAGGGCAAGCACAGTCTACACAATTGCATAATTTGCCTGTCCCGAAATGAGCGCACATAACCCCCAGAAGCCCCCAAATGGTGAGTAAGCACAGGGTCAAGGAGGACTGATTCTTTCATGGCTGTACTGTCCTCTGGGTTTCTGTGCCTTGAGGACAGCCAGCAGCCAGGGCCCCTATACTGAACACTGTCCCAACATTTTCCACAGGTGTTTGTCCTGGAAGATATCTCGCTGCTGAGGGTGACCTGGGAAGCAAGGGAGGGTCTTCTACTGCAATGCGGCTTCCGCCCTGGCCCATATGCAGCTTGCCTGTGTGCAGCAATGGTCCCCCCGCCTGTCACAGCACAGTGGCATGGACATGTTAGCCTGACTGGGACAAGGACCACAGTGGCTCTCCCGAGAAACCTGCGCAAGCACATTGCCCAGGTTCTGGATGAGACCTTTGAAGAGATCACTGAGGCCAATTACCACAATGTTAGAGAGCACATCAATGCCCTATTCCGCATCTAGGCATATATGCAGCCCTAACCCTCCTTGCCCCAAGAGACCGCACCGAATAACTTACTTCCCAAAATAAAAGCCACTTACCGGGAACCTCCTTTGGTGTTTGTCCTTCCCCAAGCACCGGCCGCCGCGACTGGCTACCTTTTTCTGGTTTGAGAACAGCTCCTGGCTGCATGCATCTAGGGATGCTGGGGTGTCTTCCTCCTCCTCAGCACCCTTGCTCCCACTTTGCTCCTCCTCCTCCTCCTGCCTTGTTGAACTGTGCTCTGAAGTGTCCGTGGTACTCAGAATGGAGGTGGAGTCGCCCCCAAGTATCACGTCCAGGCCTTTGTAAAAACGGCAGGTCGCGGGGGCAGCACCGGAGTGGCTGTTTGCCTTGTGGGCTTTGCGGTAGGCATTCCACAGCTCCTTTACTTTAATCCTGCACTGCAGAGTGTCCCAGTCATGGCTCCTTTCCATCATGTCCCTTGACATCTGCCCAAAGGTATCGTAATTCCTACAGCTGGAGTGCAGCTGGGACTGGACAGCTTCCTCCCCCAAACACTGATGAGGTCCAGCACCTCGCCATTGCTCCATACTGGGGATCGTCTGGTGCATGGAGGCATGGTCACCTGGAAAGATTCGCTGAGAGCACTCCACGCCTGGCTGAGCAAACAGGAAGGGGATTTTCAAAATTCCCAGAGAATTTAAAGGGCGGGTGTGACAGCTGGGCACCGGAGAGCAGGGCAGTAGAGTGCAAAGTGATGACCAGAGTGGCTAGAACAGGCATTGTGGGAAACTTCTGGAGGCCAATCAGAGCACATTAACAGACCAAGGCATCCACATTGGTGCTGCAGCGCTCCAGCAGGGTGCATCACACATTATTGCACTCACTGAGGTGGAGTATCAGGAGTGCTCTAGCCGTGGAGTCAGAGAGCTCTATGTGCCTTGCCAGTGTGGCCATGTCATGAGTTAGAGTGCATTGGGCTACTTTAATGTGCTCTAACTCGCAAGTGTAGCCAAGCCCTAAGTTACTACTGAACAAATTTCTGTTTTTTTTAATTTAAGAGGCTATGTATCCTACTACTAATGTTAATTATTATGTACTATTTGTATTACAGTAGCACCTCTTGGCCCCAACCAAGACTGCAGCTCTACTATTCTATATACTGTATATAGATACTATCCCTATCTCAAAGAACTTGCAGTCCAAACGGAGCCGACAGACAAAGAGTATGAGAGAGAAAGTATTATTATAGAGACCTCTGTATTGTTACAGAGAGATTAAGCGCTTCACCAAGAGTCACACAGTAAGTCTGGGGCAGAGCTGGGAATTGAACGTAGGTCTCCTTCCTTTCAATTCAGCTAGGTAGAAAGAAAGTTTTGTTGTTCTCTAATAATGGCTGTATCAATGTTTCCCCCCATCAACGCAGGGCTGAATTTACCCCTGCTGCAATTCCATTGATGGAATATACAAGAGTTTAATTTGGCCCAGTAATGAGAAAAGAAGAGGCAGGGAAATATTCTACATACAATTAATATTTTTTTCTCTCTAAACAAAATAGAACCTTTATTATCCAACAAGACCAATTCAGGCATTTGTCAGTGTTTAGGTGCATGTTGCAAAACCATGGGAATTATGGCAGTGTAAATTTGCACCCTCCTCTTACAAAACACTCTCGACCCTCTGACGCTCAGACCAGAGAGTGTGATCTGAATATAGATCTGTGTCTCCTGATTGAGCCACCTCATGTAGATTAACCATGAAAGGGACGATTCATCTGCACAGGGCAGAGTATCAAGCAGCTGTTGATCTTAATATTGACTCATATTACCAATGTTTTGTAGGTTTAATATGCACATTTCCACTGCAGAAGGGTGTAATATTATATATGAGAACTAATGTCTATCTTGTGACTGCAAATTATTCTTGTGCATATACAAACTGGGTAATTTGATACATATTGTAGATTTCATGTGCCAGTTTGCAGGTGCAACTGAGGCATCTGTTTCTTTTAGATGGTCATAAATGTATATAAATACATTAATACACACTTTCTAAATATAGGTTTTGAACATTTAATAAACTAAGCAGGTAGATGTGGTAGACGAGGCTTTTGGGGAGGGAGAGCAGGAAGTTGAATCACTGAAATGTAATCAGAAAAGGGGCTAAGAACTGCAAAGCTGGTGTGTTTTTCCAGTCTCTTCCTTTCTTCACCACCACTTTTCAAATCCAGTGTTTGACTTTCTAGTACTAATCTGACTATTGACTGGCCAGATAAATGCTTGCCCTCATTGTTCTACTCTAGCAAATTAACTAGTGAGTGCCTCCGGTTATCTAAATAAGGTGTTGATTGATCTTGTGGAAATAATTAATCAAGCTGAAGCTGATATGATCTCCAGCCACATCAGAACTTTCTTTTCTCATTATGCTTACCTAGGATAGAATTTAAATTTACAGCCTGTGGCAAAAGGTAATGGTTTTTGAGCGGTTTCTACAAGTCAAATTACAAGGAAGAAGTCAGATTTCATTGTAATAAGACTTTAAATGAGTCCAATTACATTTTAGTTCAAGCAGCTTGTTTCAAATATTGTTCTGCCTGTCTAGCAGGATTTAATAGAAACTAACATCAGGCTTGGAACACTGGGGAATAATATGTCAACCTTCTTGTGAGGAATCATGGGAAGCAAGAGTCTTTAGTGGACAGGCACTTAAAAGTGTGTAATGAAGAAATTGGAATGCTGTTACAACTGTATTTCTTCTTAGGGAAAAAATTCTGATAGCTAGACAAGGTAGTTAATGCAAAACCTTTTTATGGACCAACCACTTCATTTTCCAAGTGTAGGGGGAAGGCATGTAAGCTTCTGTATAATAATCTATTTAGCCTGAAAGATTAGATAGCACAAGTTATTACTTGGGCCAATTAAAAATATTGTATTCTCAATAGTGCCTTTTCTTGTGAACCAAGATAGTTATTAGTTACCAGTATTTTCCACAATATCTTACATGAGACACTGCCTCTCTTCTTATGCTATATTGCCACAGTTCTGATCAGCAGAGTGGCTCAAACTGGAGTTCTTCCTATCTATAAGAGAGAGCTCTAGTGGAAGAGCACTCTCTGTGAAAGGCCCTCTTGTATTTCAAACCTACTTACTACAGCTGGTTGGGAATTTTTTGATTAAACTTTTTTCATTGGCAAATGCCAATTCACCAAAACTGATTTTTTTTTTTTCAGGAATGGGTTGGTTTTGATAAATTTCTTGGCCCACATTCTTTTGGAAAAAGAAGTTTAGAAATGTTTCATTTTCACTTTTTGTTTAAAATTTATGCAAATTTTAGTACAATAAGAGAGAAAAAAGATAAAATCTTCCTGATTTGGGAAAGGTTTTTTTCCCCAAAATCTTAAAAAAATTTGCTGGAAAGGAAAACCACTTCCAGCTTTACTGCTCATTTTCCTGGTTCAAAATAATTCAGGTCTGATGACCTTCAGAATACACCATAAAGCTTCTATATTTAACTAAACTTCTGTAGAAAGAAGGGCCTTATGAGGGCTCAGTTTGCATGGGAGTGAGGAGTTTTGATGACAGTACACAGCTCCTCATGGCTGCTAATCTCTGCCATGTGTGTCCAAGAGCTGCCAGATCGTGTTTAGTGGTCAAGGTGGTACAGGCTATTTGATAATGGAGCTGGAAGAGACTGCTCGATTCTAGTAGTGGCGCAGGGAAGTTAGGCCCTACTGATGTTTCTTTTAAGTAGCATGGCATCTTCAAGATGGTCAAGCCTCAGGAGACTGTTAAGCTCCACTAGAGATTGCCTAGAGATCAATAAACTAAAAAATTTGCTAGTTTTCTTTACCCCTCTGTAATGGGTTATATAGAATATAGCAGAAAGGAGGAGACCCTTCCCAGTTTACAAGCAACCAGGCTGACTATATCCAAGCACAGATGCCAAAACTGCCAGTCATGGATCCATGTACCCACATCTTGGACCAATAAGGAGGACAAACCCAGAAGGAAGACTTTAAAACCTGGAGCTTAAGGGCTAATTGATTTGTTTTTATTAAGTAGATGGACTGGGCTCATTTGAGTTAACTAGAGGAGACCCAGTCTGAGCCACCAAACAAGGGACTACACATAGTATAGCTGACACCCCCCAAGCCCTCTTCTCCCCGCCCCCCCCCCCCCAAAAAGCCCCAACAAAATGCTAGCAGTAGGTGCAGGGTGGAAGATTACTTTAGATATAAGCAGAAAGGCAATCTTATTTCTATTGCTTGGCCTGACCCCAGTTAAACAGGCTGTTGGTACATCCTCTCAAAGCAGGAAGAGAAAGGATTTGCCACATCAGTCCTCCCCATCACAGCCTTGTCTCAGAAGAAGAGGGAGCCTCTCGGTGTTGATCTGGCTCCTACTGAAGTCAATGGCAGAATTCTCACTGGCTTCACCAGTACCTCAACCATGTCCTCAAGGCACAAACTTACATTTGCCACTGTAAGAAAAGTATGGACAGAAAATGAGTCTCCTTTTAGCTGCATTTAAATCCAGAGGAATATTTTTAAGTCTTCTCACCTTTAAGATGGTTTTGGGGATGATTGAAGAGAAGTAAACAGAGGATCTTCTCTACCAACAGCACCCAAGAACTGAAAGGACACTAGGAGCTATGACAACCCTTAGCAGGGTGAGCATACACACCAGTAGCCTCAGGGAGCAGGCTGTCCTACTGATCATGTGCGGGGAACATGGACCAAGGAGTTGAGCTCTTCTACAACCGGAGTCTTTACAGAAACATTCATGCAGGTGGTTGTCATTGAAATGTAGTATTCTCATGCCATGTGCTTAGTTTGGAATGATACCCTTGAATAGCCTTTTAAGCTCTCCAGTGAAAGGAGTAAAATACAAATCTACAGCATTACCCAAGCGGGAAAACAGTTGGTCATCTTGTTACACTTATAACGGAACACCACTGGCAGTGAACTGTGGTGGGGAACTTCACAGAAATATATTACCTCATTTCCAGGATTGACCATTATCAAATGCTAGCACATATTCATCTCAATCACTAGTGTCATGAATGAAAACTATAATGACATTAACTAGTTTTCTAGATGGAGAAAACATGGGCCTCTTCACCCCAAAGTTATTAGTCATGGGTAATGAGTATTAGAGGCCAGGGAGGTTAAGCCTCCCCAAACAATTCCGGCCATGCAGGAGGGAAATGCTGTGGATGTAGCGTAAAAGTGGGGGCCACTCCCCACCCTTGATCTGCCTCTTCCTGCCCCACTACACCTCCTTCCCGGGGGCCTACCAGCCACTGCTCACTCCTCTCTATCCACTCCCCCCCGTCGCTTGCCTAAGCCAGGAAAAAGTGATGGGGCAATGGCAGATGGGGGTGGAGAAAAGTGAGCGGTAGATTGGCGGGGCCTCATGGGAGAAGGTGGAGAGAAATGAGAAGAGGGTGGGAGGGCCTTGGGAAGGGGCGGGAAGAGGCGGAGCAGGGGCAGGGCCGCAGGGGTAGAATCATGGTCCGGACACCGATGGCCTCTCCGACTTCCAGGTTGTTTCTGGCGCTTGCATGTGAGCCTCCCTGAATGGAGGACTCACATACCACCTATGTTGATAGTCCCAAAGTAAGCTTTGATTTTAAATGTGATTCTATGTTCATTCTGGAATGCACAGTTCGTACAGGCAACAGCATATGTGAACATTTTACTAGATGGTTTCTGAGGTACTGCAGAAGGCTGGGTAGGTGGCTCATTGGAGTCTAATTTCCAAGGGTAATGTAAATATCTGGAGAGCAACCTCACTCTTAATGTTATCAGCAGTGAGTACATCATCAATAGATTTAATTCTTTCATATTTGATTCTGCTCCGCATCTATAACCATTCAGAATAAAGATGAATTTCTCTGAAAATAATTATGCTTGCCAGCTGAAAGGAAGTTTTCCATTCTAATGGCACTGAATATATGTAATTTATGTTTATGGAAGTAAGAGAATGCATGACTTATATATGCTCATAAAAATTCCATTCCTTACTCACTGGGAGAAGAATTAGTCTATATACAATAATGATTTTACCTTCACTGAATTGAATTTGGATTGCATGGCTACTGGACTAATGTAGATTTTGCACTGACAATGCTCTGTGATGCAGATATCTAAAAGCATATTTAAAATTGTTTCAACATTTTTCCTTGAACAAAAGAGGCACTGGTGATATAGCCACAAAACAGTTCTGAATATAATTTACAAAACATCTTTATATTTGACATGTCACATATCCCCAGGTTTAGAAATGACCAGATTTGATTGTTTTCTAAAAAGAGAAGTTGAAGTTTTCAGATTGTATGGGCCACATCCTCAGCTGGTTTCAATCAGTATAGTTCCATTAAAAAGTCACTGGAGCTTTGCCGATTTACAGCAGCTGAGGATCAGAGCTTTTTTTACGTTTTCTACTTTTCAACCCTAAGGCCCTGTTCCAGCATTGCTAATTCTGACTTTTTTCCTTGTGATTCATGGGATTTCAGCCAAGGCTGAAGCCTGTCTTGCAATCACACCAGAACTTCAGCACAAATGTCAGCCTGACCTGGGGAAAATCACCCCTTTTGTTGGCTGCCTTTTCCCTTACCAACCCCCTGAGTAAGAGCAACCAATCAGCTGCTGCAGAGGCAGGCAAAGCTCTCTCCCCCACCTTCCCTCAGGAACTCACACTGTTACCACAGAAGGGAAGTAGGCAGCAGAAATAACCCAGCAACTCAGGGTGGCTCCACTCCCTCCCATCCTATGAGCAATGGGACTGCTCCTCAGCTCCTTCCCCCTCCACAACATCTAGCCTAGAAATAGGCAGAGGAGGGTGAAGAACCTCGGGAACTGCCCACCCCAGCCTGGAAGTGAGAGAAAGGGACCTCACTGCAGCTCCCAGCTCCACAGGCCTTGGAGAGGGGACGAAGAACCCCAGGAACTACAGGAGGAGCACAGGTGAGGCTGGGGGAAGGACTGAGGCATAATTGATTTGGTCGCTGGGGGGCACAGGATTTATTTCAGGTTTAGGGGGTGAATAGATGTGGTAGAAAAAGCTCTTGGAGAAAGGGCCAAAATCACCATACCCAATATATTTGGTGGGTGCGAGTGACAGTACTAGTCACATACTCACACTGGGGGAAGGGGCAATGGGAGTCCAAAAATTAAAAGACAGATTAAAAAAAACACAATAAAATATTTTTTGTTTTAAATCTTATGATTTTTTGTGTCTCTCATGAGGTTTGTACATCTGGAATTTGCAATAGGATGTTACTACATTCCAAGCTATTCTGTGCTTCAAAAGGTGCTGAGGACCCTGAACTCTCAGTGAAATCAGTGGCAAGTCAGGGTGCTCAGTACCTGGCATGAATGGCTAACTAAAAGGTTTCTTATGAAACTACATATGTCTTGTGAAATCAATTTTTTCCTCCCCCCCAAGAGATAGAGAAATCTTATGATGTCTATTAGAGCATTTCCACTCAAACACATATACAAACAGGAAACCTACAGGAAGCTCTGAGTCATTATTTTCATCCTGCCTTGAAGGTAATATAAATAGTTACTTAGATAAAACAAGTTACATATTTTGAACACAAAATACTTTTCATTTACCTTCTTTCTCTTAATATGGAATCTTGCTCTCTTAAAGAAATCTGTTTAAGTAGCATGGGCCTCATATAGGCCTATATTTACTGAAAATTTTGTATTATATTCCAGTATTAGTTTTGACTACAGTAGTCACTGAATCATACATATTCTGGAGAAGACAGACATATCCTTCTGGTACATCTCTCCACCGCAAAATCCACCAAAATAGTTTTCTTGGTTCATGATTGCACACCTTCCCCAGGTCCACAAAGCCCAAAACTTGTTGCCATGTCTTTTCTCTGAACTTCTCCATGAGGATTCATATCAGAAATATAGCATCAATTGTGCTCCTTCCCAGCATGAATCCATACTGACCTTCAAAATTAACTTATACAATTTTCAGTAATCTTCTCCCATACTTTCATAGCATGCAATGTCAGCATAATTGGGTGACAGCACACAGTGCAATATCTCCTTTATATTTTAAAATAAGCATCATAAAGCTTTTACGCCAATCATCTAGCGTTTTCCCTTTACGACTATTATTGAACAAACTTGTAAGAAATTTGATGCCTTCCCTTCCCAATGACTTCACTGGTACTTCATCTGGCCCAGGTGCTTTCACCTTTTTCATTTTCCAAAGTGCCTCTGCATCTTTTTCCTCCTATATTCACTCTATCAAACCCCTGTTCAGCTTGTTCTTAATTCCTCCCTTGGGTTCTCCTTATTCATCATTCTTTCAGAATGACAGGTTTCAGAGTAGCAGCCGTGTTAGTCTAGTCTCTAAGGAGCCACAAGTACTCCTATTCTTTCAGAATAATCACTCTAAACTTTGTTGATGCACCATTTGTTTGTAATATACCATATTCATTTCTAATGTAAGTAAACTCATTCCTATCCCTCCTCATTTTCATTCTTCCCTTGGCAAGTCTATAGATGGTTTACTCCAGCACCCAGCAGTACAGATGCTTCTGAGATCACCATATTCTGAAGTATATAAGCAGAGACCTATGCTGTTTCAAAAGGCACTCACCAGCTACTACCTTACAAATCACTATTCATGGGAAGAAAGAGAACCTGGGGAACTACAGACTGGTCAGTATCACTTCAGTCCCCAGCAAAATCATGGAGCAGGTCCTCAAGGAATCCATTTTGAAGCACTTGGAGGAGAGGAAGGTGATCAGGAATAGTCAACATGGATTGACCAAGGGCAAGTCATGACTCACCAATCTGATTACCTTCTATGATGAGATAACTGGCTTTGTGGATATGGGGAAAGAGGTGGATGTGATATATCTTGACTTTAGCAAAGCTTTTGATATGGGCTCTGACAGTATTCTTGCCAGCAAGTTAAAGAAGTATGGATTGGATGAATGGACTTTAAGGTGGATAGAAAGCTGGCTAGATTGTCAGGCTCAATGGGTAGTGATCAATGGCTCGATGTCTAGCTTGCAGCCAGTATCAAGCGGAGTGCCCCAAGGGTCGGTCCTGGGGCCGGTTTTGTTCAACATTTTCATTAATGATCTGGATGATGAGATGGATTGCACCCTCAGCAAGTTCGTGGATGACACTGGGGTGGGGGGGGGAGAGGTAGATATGCTGGAGGGTAGGGGTAAGGTCCAGATGGACCTAGACAAATTGGAGGGCCAACTGGATTGGGCCAAAAGAAATCTGATGAGGTTCAACAAGGACAAGTGCAGAGTCCTGCACTTAGGAAGGAAGAATCCCATGCACCACTACAGGCTGGGGACCGACTAGCTAAGCAGCACTTCCGCAGAAAAGGACCTGGGGATTACAGTGGTTGAGAAGCTGGATATGGAACGGCAGTGTGCCCTTGTTGCCAAGAAGGCCAACATCCTATTGGGCTGTAGAAGTAGGAGCATTGCCAACAGATCAAGGGAAGTGATTATTCCCCTTTATTTGGCACTAGTGAGGCCACACATGGAGTACTGTATCCAGTTTTGGTTCTCCCCCTCCACTACAGAAGGGATGTGGACCAATTGGAGAGAGTCCAGGGGAGGGCAACAAAAATGATTAGGGGCTGGGGCACATGACTTATGAGGACAGGCTGAGGGAACTGAGGTTATTTTGTCTGCAGAGGAGAAGAGTGAGGGGGGATTTGATAGCAGCCTTCAACTACCTGAAGGGGGTTCCAAGTGTTTGTCTAACACTTGGATGGAGCTAGGCTTTTCTCAGTGGTGGCAGATGACAGAACAAGAAGCAATGGCCTCAAGTTGCAGTGGGGGAGGTCTAGGTTCAATATTAGGAAGCACTATTTCACTCGGAGGGTGGTGAAACACTGGAATGGGTTACCTAGGGAGGTGGTGGAATTTCCATCCTTAGAGGTTTTTAAGGCCCAACTTGACAAAGCCCTGGCTGGGATGATTTAGTTGGTGTTGGTCCTGCTTTGAGCAGGAGATTGGACTAGATGACCTCCTGAGGTCTCTTCCAACCCTAATATTCTATGATTCTATGATTCTCTCCCTCATGTCATCCTAGTTGGTTATACAGACCTCCTTTTTTGCCACCAGTTACATCATCTGATCATCATTCAAGTCACTGGCCTGTCATTTTTTGAAAGTCTGTGCATTACTCCTTGTTTGAAAGTTTTTTCATTCCCATCTTTAAGTGCCTCCACTTAGGCCTCTCCAGTGCCCAGCAGTTCAGATGCTTCTGAGGTCACCATATTCTGAAGTATATAAGCAGAGATCTGTGCTGTTTCAAAAGGCACTTACCAGGTACTACCTTACAAATCATTATTCATGATCTCTCTCTATTATTATTATTATTAATATTAAAAAGGCATTAATTGGGGGTTGTGCCCCCCATGGGCATACATTATTAAATGGCTTTCCCTCTTCTGAAAATGTATATTTGCAATCGCCAAATCCAGTTTCCAACAAGTCTGTAGGACTGATTGCTGCTCAGAGTTTTTGGTTCCAATGCCATCCATTGTTTCATATCCAGCTTTCATTGCTCCAAAGTATGCATTTAGATCTGCCCTGATAATTATCTTCTTGCTGGACAGTATGTTTCCAATAAGGCACAACAATTCATAAAAATCCTCTCTTTTCTCTTGATTCTCTCCTTACCTGTGTTGCACACTCACTCGCTATAAGGATAGTTAACTCTTCTCAATACAGTTCAATGCTCAGCAGTTGGTCCAAACTTCTAGTAACCTCCATCACATCCCTCTGCGTGGTTTCATACAGAATAACTGTAACACCATTTGGGGAGGTTGAATTCTGAGTAATAGATTTTGTAACTCTCCACCAGCATCCTTTCCATTTTCAACCTTTCCATTTAGTCTCTTGTACACATGCCACATTTACTCTTCTTCTCTTTAAGACCTCAGATAGCTCCAAACTTCTTCCAGTCAGTGTCCCTACATTCCAATTTGCACATCTCAGCTTACTCACTTAGTTCCTTAAGGTCAGTAGCCCTTGCCCAGTTACAACAGTAAGGCAAGGCCATTGTACATCACTTGCAGGGAACGCCCTAGCTCTCTGGGGTACATTTGACATGAACATTATCAATCTAGTTAAAAACAAATCATCCTTCACACAATATTACTGATTAAAATCAATACTAAAATATAGCTGTCTTAAGCTATGGTTTAGATTTTCAAAACCACTTTGCAATTTAGTCTGTGCCTTTAATTTGTATGGTGTTTTAAACCTGGTTTGGGTAAAATCAAAATGCTTAGCAGTTCTTGAAGTCGATGCAGGGCATTGCATTGCTTATCTAAGTAAATCAAGCCATGAGTCAAAAAGTTGAATGACCATTTGGGACTATAAATAATTAAAGAACCAACTTGAAATAATTTATTACAAATAGATTTTATAAAGGGAGTAACTAAGTGCACATGAGTTTCATGCTAGCAGCTCTCACTGCTGCAAGCACTGAATTTGCACATAATCATTGAGATCCTGCTGGGAGAGCAGCACAGGGGCTGCTAGCATGGGCCCCTTGCTTGCTTCTGGCTCCTCCCTTAATGTGCATGTGCAAGGATTCCTTGTCTCTCTATATAATATGTGGAGGGGTGGGCTGCTCTCTAAGATTGAAGGTGTTTGCAGCAAGAGCTGCAGGTTTGGATTATGTTAGAGGCAAATTACAAAAGTACAATTGCACTCAACAGGAGGAGGAGGAGGTATCAGCGGTAGCACTCATTTTGGGTGGGAATCTCACTTCCCATGTGTCATTACTGAGTTTATACACAAAACAATGTGTTCAGTTTGTTTGCTATACAATACGGTCCACAGGGCCACTCACAATTAATTTACAATCCAAGCCCAAGCTATTAACAGCTACTCACTCCCATTTATGATGGTTTGTCATATATATTGCCAACAGAATGTTGACTGTGCTTTTCCAAGATAAAGCCTGTGCTTTTTTAAATTCATTAATTCCCTTCTCCCTTGTGTACAAGACACCCCAGTCTCTCACCAACCTAACAGAAGTGGAGTCAGATAGAAAGGGATTCCTAGTTTAACCAGAGAAAATTTGTGTATTACAACCATGCTGTATACAGCACTTTAGTTAAGGGGCTGTCTACATTTCTGCTCTTTTCAGGGGTTTATTATCCATAAAAATTCACGCTGGGCTAAACATGGCATTCAGCGTCTAAGCACTAAAGCAAATATATTAACAACATTTGAAAAAAGAAACTGTTGCACTTTTTAAAAAGATATAAGTGCACCAAAATAAAAAGACTCCATGCACTTGCACGGAGAGCCTGGAGGCTCCAGTCTTAAACACATACAATTTATTTCAACTCCTTATGTGGTATATGTGATATAGAATGCTTAAGGAACTGGCTGAAGAGATCACTGAGCCATTAGTGATTGTCTTTGAGACCTCATGGGTGATCGGAGATATCCGAGAGCACTGGAAAGGGGCAAATATAGTTCCTATCTATTTTAAAAAAAAGGGGGAATAAGGATCACCAAGGGAATTACAGACCAGTCAGCTTAACTTTGGTACCCAGAAAGATAATAGAGGAAATAATCAAAAATTAAGTTGTAAGTACATAGAAGATAATAAGGTAAGTAACAGTCAGCATGGATTTGTCAAGAACAAATCATATCATACCAACCTAATATCCTTTTTTTGACAGGGTAACAAACTTTGTGGGTAAGCGGTAAGCATTAGAAGTGATATATCTCCACATTAGTAAGGCTTCTGATACTGTCTTACATGACCGTCTCATAAGAAAACTAGGGAAATATAGCCTACATGAACCTGCTATAAGGTGGGTACACAACTGGTTGGAAAATCATTGCTAGAGAGTAGTTATCAGTGGTTCACAGTTAAGCTGAAAGAGCATATCGAGTGGGGTCTCACAGGGATCCATCTTTGGCCTGGTTCTATTTAATATCTTCAAAAATGTTTTGGATAATGGCAAAGAGAGACACTTATACAGATTATGGATGATACCAAGCTGGGAGAGGCTGGAGGACAGGATTAGAATTCAAAATGTTCTTGACAAACTGGAGAAATTGTCTAAAGTAAATAGGATGAAATTAAATAAGGACAAATGCAAAGTCGTACACTTAGGAAGGAATAATCAATTGTACAAATACAAAATGGGAAATGACTGCCCATGAAGGACTATTGCAGAAAATAATCTGGGAGTTATAGTGGATCAAAAACTAAATATGAGTCAACAATGTAATGCAGACATCCTTATCCGGTGCATTAAAGAGGGAAGGATGTAAGCAAGGCACAAGAAGTACATATTCCACTCTACTCAGCACTAATAAGGCCTCACCTGGGGTACTGTGTCCAATTCTGGGCACCACGCTTCAGGACAGATGTATACAAATTGGAAAAAGTTCAGAGGAGAGTAAAAGAAATGATCAGAGGTCTAGAAAACATGACCTATGAAAAAAGAAAAAAAATGGGCTTGTTTAGTGTAGAGAATAGAAGACTCTGGGGGACATGATAACAGTCTTCAAGTATGTAAAAGATTTTATAAAGAAGAGAGTGATAAATTGTTTCCTTAAGCACTGAGGACAGGACAAGAAGTAATGGGCTTAAATTGCAGTGAGGGAGATTTAGGTTAGCTATTAGAAAAAACTTCCAATGGTACGGGTAGATAAGCACTGGAACAAATTACTTAAAGAAGTTATGGAATCTCCATCATTGGAGGTTTTTAAGAACCGGTTAGACAAACACTTGTCAGGGATGGTCTAGATTATGCTTAGTCCTACACAAAGCACGGGACTGGACTAGATGACTTATTGAGGTCCCTTCCAATCCTATATTTTTATTATTCTACGAGTAGTTAAGTTTCCCTGGCTCTGGCTCTAAAGAAGCTACAAATGTCAGTCAATGGCACATCTTTTTTATCAAGTGAGCAGGTAAATTTTTCTAGTACATAAGTGTCAACAAGGGTTATCAAGTAGAGTTATGTGTTTCATTGCTTTTATAAAAGAGAAACTTCTTGCAGAACACCTGGCTTTTGCATTAATATTCAGGCTGGACATCTAAAGGCAGTGTTGCATGGCAAGGTTTCTATGCTTATTTTTTGGTGCTATGATTTAGAGATATTTGAAATGTGAATGATCATACTCTCAGCTTCATAAGTGTTCTACAGCAACCTCTAAATAATAGCATTCTCTAGTGCAGTAGTTCCCAAACTTGTTCCGCCGCTTATGCAGGGAAAGCCTGGTGGGCCAGGCCGATTTGTTTACCTGCTGCGTCCGCAGGTTCAGCCAATCGCAGTTCTCAGTGGCCTCAGTTCGCTGCTCCAGGTCAATGGGAGCTGCTGGAAGTGGCACGGGCCGAGGGATATACTGGCTGCCACTTCCAGCAGCTCCCGTTGGCCTGGAGCAGCGAACCGCGGCCACTGGGAGCCACGATTGGCCGAACCTGCAGATGCGGCAGGTAAACAAACTGGCCCGGCCCACCAGGGGCTTTCCCTGTACAAGCGGCAGAAGAAGTTTGGGAACCACTGCTCTAGTAGAATACTTCATCATGTACTAGTGTGAAACTCAGTTTAGGGGCCCAGTTCTGCAAACTGTTACCTGCATGCACATAGCTGTTCTGCCTTGGAGTCCCACTATATATGCATGATTAACCATTTGCAAGATCAGGCTCGTAACCTGGATATTTCAGAAAGCATGTTTTAAGTAGTGATGGGTAAATCTACAGAGTTTCCTTGACTCAGTTCAGGTATACATCGAACAGATCCTCTCTTCTCATCACGCACATATTCCTCCCTCCCACAACATGCCCTGTTTCCTTCTCCCTGCTATGTTCTCTTTTGCACTGTAGTATTACAAAATCATAGAGCAATTAAGAGATCAGTGGTTGTGCAAGTATAAGATTCCCCCCCACCCCATCCTTGACCCAGTAAGACCAACTCGGAGGGAGAAGGCTAATCAGCTCTCCCACCCTTTTTGGAGCTACTCTCCTCTGCCTGTCTCTCATGAGAGGAAGGGGGGAATCAACCCACCCCATTTTCACTGCCCTGCATCTAAGTGGAGCCATGCTGAAACATGCTGACGTCCTCTGTTCCTTGCTGCTGCCTCAGCCTGCTCCATGTAAAAGGGGAGCTTCACTCACAGGGCTGCCCATTTTAAACCCTTCCACCCATCCAGTTCCCAGGGAATGATTCAGCGTCACCATACTGGCCCCTTGTCCCCTTTTCAGGCAGTTTTCCTCTTCCTCTACCCCAACCATAAAGCACTGTTCCCTTCCTTTGGCCAGCCAGACTAATGCCTCCCTGCTTAAAGGTGCGGTGAATCTGGCTAGAAAATTATTTCATGGTGTCTGCATTTCTGTGTACTCGGGGGATTTCCAGTTCATACCAATAATGCACTGAGTTTGAGTCCATATGAATGAAAAAACGAAGTATAGCCTTTGGGAAAGTTTCTATTAAAAAAATATTGATCCACAAAGGGAGCTTATATAAAATAGTCTCTTAAAAATGCCTTGAGCCAGTGTCAGTGTGCCATATGGACACTGAGGAACTGGAGTGTAGGCAAGCACTTACTGTTGGATGATAATTATCAGTAGCCCAAAACATTACCTAGCACCTCTTTTTTAATAAGAAGAAAGATTATGGAATCTGAGAACTAAATATACAATTTTACTGGTTTGACCAGAAACATTTCAACATTCCAAGTTTTGAAAAAACAATAATTCAGCCATATAAACATGTGCTATCTATGGATACAGCCATACTAGAATCGGATTAACAGTGGAAATGATTAAATTAACTCAAACAAGATTGTTTTGCCTTTTGCTACTGAACCTATACATGGGAACGAAATTAGCACTAAGTTAGGTGAATAGATACTCTGGTGATGAGGACTATATAAGTACCTACACAGATAGACAAACAGATAGATGGACAATAGTACCTTATTTAATTTGAATGGCTAAATCTTTCCTGATGTGACTGTTCAGATATTTCACATCTGCATATACCAGAACTGTCCTTTTTCTCACTTGCCTCTTCTTTTTAATATGTGAACTGTTTGAGCTATTATACTTAATTTTATTTTTATTTCATTCTAAAGGAAGTAGTAATTCATAATTACACTGATGAAAAAAGGGTAACTGAAATTTTAAATAAACAACCACCAACAAAAATGATGAGGCATGGCAGCATTAAAATCAAACGTAAAAGCACAATAAACATTTATTACAGCGGTAAGTGTATCTATACCTATATCTCTATATCTATTAATGCATTGTATGATTGGTGTGGAATCAAAGAACTATTAGTAAATAAACTTCAAATTACCTTTCTGCAATATACCATTAAACCCATAACATATTGTGCTAGCACATTTGTATTATATGCCAGCAAAGAGAGTTCTATAGTATTTTGTTAGACAATTTTTATGCTAGATATGCATGGGCCACCCTAATTCTGGCATTTAATAACTTCTGAAGGATTCATTTTGCAGCCTTAACATTATTTTAATGTAGTTTTTGGCTATGTAATAGGCTATGGATGGTTATAAGCACATCAATAGGTGTTACAGCTGGCCAGAAGTTACCTATGGATCTAACGAACTCTACAACAACTGACTATGCATTTATCTAAATACCTATTAATCATTCATTATCTCTTTATAAACTGTGTTTAAATGTATATGTAATATAAGGTGTGCCAAATAGCATTCGAATGGTTAGTTTCCACAAAATACCCCAGATTCCTTATCAAGTTTTCATGTAGAGAGAAATGGTGTGGCTTGTTTTCTAACTTGGTTTTTAGTCATTTGGCTTTTCAATTAGAGGGTGTCTATATTAAGATTTTTTTGCAAACAAATACACAAAAATCCCACTGCCTTCCATAGAAGGTCTCTACAACATGGTGCTTGAAAGAATGATGGCCACAAGTCTACATTTGTTCTTCTACCATTGCTACTACCAGTGGAGCTGAAATTGTTGATAACATTTTGCTAATAGGTATAGTGCACATCAGGCTTTAACTGGGTAAAGGAATTGCCTCTTTTATACTATACTAGTGACTTACTTTCCGCTCCACACTAGAAATAGTTAAATGTGATTTTTTAAAAAAGAAACACCATTTATGGCCCTGTACAACAGAACAATGTGGTCCCATCAAGTATTCAGAGTCATAAAGTACTGTACATTCTATATGGAATATCTTCAATGGTAATTCAATGGTTAAGAGCCCACACACTTACAAAAAAACTGAACAAATTCATATTAGAACATGGAAATGTAATTTAATCCCCTATGTAATTTAATCCATTTGATATGCAAATTCAAACTATTATTACAGGGAAGGTGGCATAAAATGGAAGATCATTTCAAGACCCTTCTCTGTTTCAGCCCAGCAGTTTTTTGTCCTTTAACTGTTCAAGTGGTTCCACAGTCCTGTGTGACCTGAAGTAAAACTGCAGGACAATCCAGCCTATTCATCGCACTGCAGCAGGTGCCAGCTGTCACAGGCTGTCTAAACAAAGGCCTGATTTAGACAAATGATCACTCTTCTCTTGCTGTATAGTCATTGTCTTAGAATCTGCATCTCTGCTTAAAAGCAAAGCATCTCCCTAACTCACTATGATCTCAGTGGGAAGCCTGTGCTACTCATCAGTCCCAAGATATGCATTACTGATTTACATACATTTTTTATTTCAGGGCAAGAGATACGCTTCTCCAAGGTTTTAAAATATACTTTTTTCTGAGTGATCAGAGGTGATTCTATTGAAGGGCAAAAGAGTAAATTTCTGAAAAAAGAATCAAACCTTATGATCTGATGATTTAATTAAAAAACCACAAATAATTTCCCATTTACAACAGATTGGGCCTAATTCATCTGTGATGTAACTCTATTAACATAGAGAGGAAGTGGACATAGGAATTGTGTGGTTAAAGCACTTAACTGGATCTCAGGAGATCTGGGTTCAGTTCGCTGCTCTGCTAATAATTTCCTGTGTGACCTTTGAGATGTTAGTTAATCTCTCAATGTCTCAGTTCTGTCGTCTGCTTTTTCCCCATGCTTTGTTTGCTTTCTCTAGTACCACTAGAAGTGTTCCAGAATGAAGATCTCTATTATTTTTGGGCCATTCCTTGGACTTTATCTATATGAATTTGGCAATAAAGGATAAAGATGTTTTTTTAAATATCTACATGTATGGTAAAATAGATTGACTAGCATTAACAGGACACAAATATACCTGTAGTTGTTTCTTGCATCTATTGGCAATTAATCTGTATATGAACTCTTCGGGAAGGTATAAGTGGATGCACTGTCTACAAGCAATCAGTAATATAAAAAGGTGATTTATTTTCTGCCACTAAGAAATATAATTGTTAACCAATTAATGTTGTACAGATATATGTGGGGAAATTTACTGATTTAAAAATTGCTTTTTAGAAAATGTGCATATACTTGAAGTGAGTCATTTGAGCTATGGTTGTACCGGTATAAATTTAATAAGCAGCATTTCTGTCACTTTATGACAAGTATTTCTTCAGACAGACACATCTTTTTTATGTAAAAGTTATTTATGAGTATATTCATGTCCATAATATCCTATTATATGAGTAAGCTAGATCCAAAACAGGTTAGGTTCCAAACTAAGATTTTGCTGAGTCAGGAATAAAAAGCACTACATAAACCAGACATTTTATCTAAATAGGAACACATAGATGGATAGATGAAAATAAGCAAGGGTCATTAATATACAGCAAAATGCTAATATACAGCATAAAAGGAACAAAACATCACGTTTCTCATGATAGCACATTTCTGCATGCTTGGAGATCACAGTTAGAAAACAGGTAAGCAAAGAGTCATATGAAATTAGATTTTTATTTTATTATTGCCAAATCTAAATGGTGAAATCCAACAATCTACTGAACATATCTAATCTGAGAGATGACAAATGTCAGCAAATAATTCAATACAAATAATAGTCAGAACAGTTATTCAACAGCTTGGCTAGTTTATACAGCACGTTTCAAGAAACTTGCTTTTAAAAATTTGCACTGGCTTTGAGACTTTAAATGAATGTTGACTTTATTATCATGGCTTATGCTGATGTACATGCCAAGGTAATTTAAGATAACCATTAATATTCATCCTCCCAGTTTAGGTATTTGAAAGTCATAATTATTTGCAATATTGTTGTTGATTGACCTGGATTTTTGATTTATTAAATCTTGTTAATGGATGCAGCAAAGATTTAGCTATTAATTTTGTTATAAATTAAAGTTCTTATTAATACTGACATGCTGTGTGATGTGTAATATGTTAAATTCACCTATACTGAAATGTTTTGCTCCCCAATAGTTTAAAGCAAAATCGTGCTGACTCTGAACTTAATCACGGAAAATGCACTTAATGTAATAGAAAACCAAAACTTAATGTAACAGAGAGCCTGTGAAACTAAACATTGTCAACATTAATATTCTACTAATAACAAAATTAATAATAAAAACAAAGTTCAGACAGGCCCTGCAATGTACATTATTTTTATTAACTTTCAAAACCTCAGGGATTTTGTTTCATCAAGGATAATGCTGTATCATTGTAGCCATAATATAGTGATTGATCATTTAGTGGAAGACCATTTAGAACAGTGCTTCTCAAGCTATCTGATGTGGAGGACCCACAATTTTTTTCCCCAATGTGCGCGCAGACCAGCAGCCGATGGCTCGGGGACCGGCACCAGTCCGCGGACCACCACTTTGAGTAGCACTGATTTAGCGGGAATCTTTTAAACTGCAACATGTGGATTTTGACTTAAAACTCTACATCTGATTCTGAAATGTATCAAAATATTTTTATTTCTTTCCTAACAGTAATACCCAAGAATATCTTTGGTCCATCGTATTTTCCCTTTTCCTAAACACAGTCTCAAAAAGTGCAGTGACTGAAGGCACACAGGATTTCTTGCAAACAAATCTTCTCTATGAAGAAAGTATTTTCAATGATTGTGAATATCCATCAACCATAATTGTTGCTCCCATTTCCACTCATAGAAGTTATACATACCAGATATACACGTATTTTCTTAAAGGTTATTTCGCAGATTTTAAGGCCAGAAAGGACCTTTATGATCATCTAATCTAACCTCCTGCATAATACAGAACATAGAACTTTCCTGAATTAATTCCTAATTCAAGTCCAATCGCTGTGATTGGACTAGGGCATATCTTTTAGAAAAACTTCTAACCTTAATTTACAAATTTCCACTGATGAAGAGGCCACCACAACACTTGATAAACTATTCCAATGGTTAATTAACCTTACAGTTAAAAATGTGTGCTTTATTTCTAGTCCTGAAATTGTCTAGCTTCAACTGCCAGTCCTTGGATCTTGTCTGCTGATAGATTACAGAATCCTCTACTATCAGATTTCTTATGAATTGTCAGGTTTCAGAGTAGCAACCGTGTTAGTCTGTATCCGCAAAAAGAAAAGGAGTACTTGTGGCATCTTAGAGACTAACAAATTTATCTGAGCATAAGCTTTCGTGAGCTACAGCTCACTTCATCGGATTCATCTGGTGTAGCTGTAGCTCACAAAAGCTTATGCTCAAATAAATTTGTTAGTCTCTAAGGTGCCACAAGTACTCCTTTTCTTCTTATGAATTGTGATTCAGTCATTCCTTATTTACTTAGAAAAGTTCAGTCAATGTTTTTAGATAATTCCTGTTAACACATGGCAGGGGCGGGGATGGACTGAGGTAACCAGGACTCAACTATTTAAGACTGTATATATTAAAACTATCTTACATTGTACCAGGAAATTAATCAGAAGCCAACGTGGATCACGTAGCTTAGGTATAACATGGTCCCTGTAAAAGAGACCTTTTAAAGACAGTAGCTGCATTTTGAAGCAGTTGAAGTTCCTTAATGATTTTCAGGTGTAGCCCTAACTAGACTCTGCAGTAATCCAATGTCAAGGTGAGAAATGTAAAGGTAACTGTTGCAATGTTGGCATCTCCAAGAAAACTTAACAACCTTTTGGATACGTATAGACAAAAAAGAAACAGTTGTTATCAGAAATTTCAGGATAGAGCTGGGCAAAAAATTTCCAGGACAAAGTAAATTGGTCAAAAAATAATTTTTTCAGGGCACAGAAATTTTAGCAAATAATACAAAGAGTTTTGTCCTAAAAAATATGAATTGTTTTCCTTTCAAAATGTTTCATTTCAAAATAAACCATTTTGACATTATGTTCTGAAACAACATTTTAGAAACAAAATGTTGATTCGAACAAAGAAAATGTCCTTTTTAATCAACATTCAAAAATTTTGTTCCATGTGAATGAATTTTTATTTTATTTATGCATTGGGTTTTCATTTTGCTGAGAAAATATTTTTAAAAATTCAGCTTCAGGTAGAAAATAACTGATTTATTTTTCTAGATTTTCAGTTCAGCCACCGAAACAAAAAACAACAATCACTTGCTCAGCAATGATTCAGGAGCAGTTGACAATCAAACAACATACCCAAGCTGGGAACCCAAGTAACAAAAAGTGAATTTACTCCTATAGATAAGCAATCACCCAACACCACCTTTCAGGTCATCTGAAAGAGAAAAGAATAGAGCCACAGAAAGGAGCAACTTTGCCTATTTCTGTTAAGGACAACAGGATTAATTATGGCTGACAGATCTAAAACAGTCAGTGTGAGTACTTGATATTCATCAATATTATAAAATGATCAGTTTTTATGTGTAGGGCATGAATTAGAACACTTTCACAAGGCGCTAAGAGGAACACTGCCTTTAAGAGAGCAGAACAGATAAGTGACTAAGGTAAATCTGGATTTTATTACTCATTATTAGATCTGTTTCCCATGTGTAATCAGAGTCATATCAGCTTATTTTAGTGACAAAGTAAGTTTACTAGTCTTTTACTCCTGAACGTATAAAAGAGTACGCTGGATTCTTTTCAGATTCATATATCAGCAACAAAACTTTTTATTAGGTGACAAATGAAGGCTCTTTATTACAGTGGCATGCCATGACATTTTTAGTCAGGCATGCAATTGTACACTTGAATTCAAAATGGCATCCTCTATGCGGCTTGACCTTGCTTGTACAGTTTGTTCTACAAAATGGCATTCTTCATGTGTGTTTGGGGGCTTGACAGAACTGCCCCACAAGCACAGACAGTCCTGGGGCACACAATGCATGCCTGGCATACACAGATGGCACACCACTGCTTTGCTATCAGCAATGTATGTAGTGCAGTTGTAGATGTGTCAGTTCTAGGGCATTAGAGAAAAAAAGGTGGGTGAAGTAATATATTTTATTGGACCAGCTTTTAAAGAAGAAATGTTTGTGACTCGAAAGCTTGTCTCTCTCACTAACAGAAGCTGGTCCAATAAAAGATATTACCTCATCCACCTTGTGTCTCTAATATCAGCCATGTGTCAGCCAAGAAGCCAGCCTGACTGTCAGAGTCTAGGCTGACTTTGGAGAGCTGATAGTTAGAAAATCATCATTTTGATTGTAGACTGAGCACGTCTGATACAGAGATTCACACTGACTTTTTCAGTCAATGTTCAGCTCAGAAACTCACTTTAATGTATTCTTCTGTTCCAGCATCACAATAATAGGCCCTTCTAAAGTGGTCTTAGAGAAGATTGTATGGATACATCATACAAATAACTTCAGGCAAAAGATCCCAAGGAAATCTTTTGGCCATGATTCATATGACCTACATATACCAGTTAGAAAAAAAGGCATCCAAGTGAAAGAAATAAAAGAAATAATGTTCCTCAGAAACAGACCTTCCATTCAACTCAGAAATGAGACACACATTTAACTTACAACAGAAAAGACCCTGCTTAAAGAATGCTAGAGGATAAAACCTCTCCAGTGAATCAGTGTCATATAACCAGATGACCTTCACCCTTTCACCTCTGATGTAAGGCATTACTGTACTGTAGTTCGAAGTGTTTGCAGAACTAACAAGGCAGGAGAAAAGAAGCAATTAGTATGCTCAGGCACAGCACAGGAAGATTAAAACAAACACACACACACACACACACACATCTAGGAAGATGTATAAAAGCACTACATCACAAGTCTTCCTCTCCACTCACCCCCCTCCCTATCCAAAACTGCCAGCACCCAGCCCCATCCTCCATACTCTCCCTGGCAGATTATACACTGGGTTCAAAATGGGACACAGTATTTGGCTTCACTAATGGAGAATCATCCTTTTTTTTTTCATTCCAAATACATTATATAATTTTGTAAGAGGTGGAAGCCAATTCTACTGCCATGCCCTTGAGCAGCATTCATCTAATGCAAACAGCCATGGAGAAATCTGCTGCTGCTTCACATGTGATCCCAATCTAGGGAAAATATAATTCAAGGCTTCGCCACACATCACAGCCTTAACCATTTCGTTATGACACTTACAGATTTCATAGAAAAATGTTTATTTTCATTGTGCCTGGTTCCAAAGTAATAAAGTAAACTCCCTACAGTCATAGCAGATCTCCAGCCTAAAAGGTTTAGCTTGAATCACTGCAAGCAATCAGCTTTGCTTGAAACTCTAATCAAATTCACACTGATATTTAAAATAAAACCAGAAGTTTAAAGCACTGGCATTTATCAGCCATCAAGATTTAATTTACTTATCTGACTCTGCTGACCACCTACTATAGTTTATATGTTTAAGTTTCTCCCAGTTAATTTTTGGTCTAGCACTGCAGGCAACGTCTCTATGCCCTGAAAAACACATGAGATGATGAAACTTTCTTATCCTTTCAAGCATAGTGTCAGATAACAAGTTACAGATACAGAGTTAAGGACAAATAAAGTTGTGTAATAGAGGAGTGGAATCTTAAGCAGCAATTTTTCCTAACATGAGGGGGTGGTCACCGAGGCAGCTCTGGGGACCTACTAATCCTGTGACCTGGGGAGGCCTATGATTTCTAGGGGACAAATGTAAACAGTCCCCTAACTGTTCCAGGTGCTATTTGAACAAACTAACTTGCCATCTGCAGAGTTTGAAAGGAAAGAGAGACAGTAATTAGAGGAAAGGGCTTGGATGAAAAAAAGGAATAAAACCTGAGGGAATAGTGAAAGGAAAGCAGTGATTAAAAATAGGGAGAGTCCCCATAAAGTGAAAGCTAACTCAGATTATTTATGTATAGAAAAGACATGTGTAAGTTGATCATCTGTATTGAAATAAATACTGAATAGTTTACAGCAAGCTTTCCTGGCTCCAATTATACACTATAATGGGTTTTAAAAACTCTTTGACCTTTCTTAATATGAGGTGATAATTAATTCTAGATTTCTGCAATAATAGAATGGTCTCTCTTAGGTTGCTGTAATAGTTGGCAATAACACATTAGTCACACATTGGTTGATATCTAATAAGGAAAGCCACATGCAAGAATCTTTAAAATAGGGCTAAACCTAGAGACTGTTGTTTAGCGCTAAACCTTCAGTTGCTCACCACAGGTTCTTAATGCTATACTAATTGTGAATGCAATCCAATATACTCAATGGACTATACATAATTTTCATTGATAAATCAGTGGCATAGGATACCGATCAAACAATAAGTAGCAACAAAGAGCTACTGCAACATAGCCAACCTTGAACAATGAAAGCTGCTTCACATTTGCCTGTTGTTAAAAGAGTCCCTTTGAGATTCCTCTTGAGCAGTTGAAGCTACAGATCCAGCTGGTGTTCAGCTTCAAAAGCCAGGAGACGTCTATATCTTATTAAAATTTGTGTCTGATATCAACAGCTTTTAGGAATCTATGTGTGATGCTACTACTCAAATTCAACTGGAGATGTTCAGTAATGAAGCAGTGTAAAGTGGACACAGTAAGGAATAGGCTTTGTGACCACAAGTCCTTCCCTCCACACATGGTTGGCTAAACTCAGTACACCCAGAAAATAAGTTTTAGATTTCCAATCAGACCTCTAATAATAAAGTGTAACGGTGAAGGAAGCCTGTACCAAAAAAACCCCACCACTCCCTTTATCCCCCTGCAAATCCCCAAACAATAGCCCTTTCCCTTCCTTATTTTTTCCTTTTGATAAGTATTTAAGCTACCACATGAAAATCAAATTTTCCTTCACAGCTTCATTTTATAACTACATAAACCTTTAAAAACGTCATCTTGTTAAAATGTTTAATCACATCTGCTGGTTTCCAAAAGCAGCCTGTGCATTATAAGTTGCTTTTGTGTCATGCCACAGCTGTTGCATATACAATGTTTCGGAAGCAACCTAAAGATAGCAAAGTGAAAATATCACACTAATTAATAATTAAATACAGTCCCACAAGTGTTGGTGAACAGACCTCAGTGGTCATTGTTAACTTAGGCTTGTGCCAAATTTACTTTGTTTAGCTTAGTTATTATTGCAGTTGGCAGGGCCAGAAGCTGCCATTCAGAATGGATGAGTTCTGATGTATCAGAATAATGGAGGTCCAGAGACACTTGGAAACCAGCCAGGTGCCACAATTTTACCTAAACTGCTTACTGAGCAGGTCAGCTCCTTGAGGACTGTGATATTGCTGAGCATGAAGCTAGAAACTGGTTACTGAAAAGCTAAGAATCACAACTAGGATTTGGAACTACTACAGATATTAAGAGAAAGAAGCATGTGATGCATTTGGCACCCAATGTGCAATGAAGACATCAAGAAAAAATGCTAGAATACTGTTTTCCCCCTCAAGATAGACCCCAGGGTTTATAATAATTAAAATATTTTCTTTATTGTTTAAAAATTTTGGGAATGAACCACAAGAAATAGAGCACTTACCCATCAAACAATAACCAAGCAGCTCATTAATCCAACAGTTATAATGGCAGACATACCAAATGCTACTGGGGAAAAGACTGTTTTTTGATTTATGGAAGCTCCCGTAACAATAAAATGCTGACATAGTTCTCCAGGCCAAGTGTGAGGTTGGTTCCTGTCAACCCACAAAGACAAGGAAAGCAGTAGAAAATACAGATACATATGTGGATTTTAGAGCATTTAGAAGAACTGGCTGTTAAACAGTGAGCTCTTGTCAACCTTAACTACATTGCTGCCACTGCCCAACTATAATGTAGATATGCATAGATAGGAAGAAATTAACACCATCACTAATAACTAAATGCACCACACGGAGTGTTTTCTTGTGATAGCATTCCTTTTCTTTATAAGCAGCTTTCTGCCTCATATAGCTCAGTTTAATAAGCAATGGTCAGCTGAAACCTTGTAAGACATAGAATGTTGAGAATATGAGAGAATTTATGTATGAAGTGGCACCAGTTGAAATGAGATGGGGTCTGGACTGGCATAGAAAATCCCGAAGAAAGAAAATTATCTAGTAGGAAAACCATCATATTCTATTTTTTAGTTCAGTCAAAATGATTGGGGATCTCTCAAAGAACACAAATAAGGATGAACTCTCAACTAGTCTCCAAGTTGCATCTACTGAATGTATCAGTTCATATCTGGGCATTGTATGGCATACAGAATCCAATTATTTGAAAAGCTTAGGACACGTAGCATTCTTTCCAGTTCCAGTCTTTTCCTCTTTATTAAACTAATAATATAGAGATGGAAAGGAAAAGGAAATATGGGAATGAGGTGAAATATTTGGGTGACTGCAGAGGGAGGCAGAGATGAACAGCAAGTGTGAGGAGGAATGTGAGGAAAGGTGTGGTAGGAGAGGATGGGAAACCAGGAAGATAAACTGGACGTGTATAATGCTGTGCACTATGGTGAGGTACTGCAAGTCTTACAGGGATAAAGAAGTTTTAGCACCCACTGCAAAGTAGAAAGAGTGGGAGGCTGTGATCTTGTGTATCACTAGATCAGGGATTGGCAACCTTCGGCACTCAGCCCATCAGGATAATTCATTGGTGGGCCATGAGAGATTTTGTTTATGTTGATGGTCCACACACACACCCCACGCAGCTCCCAGTGGCCGCAATTCACCATTCCCGGCCAATGGGAGCTGCGGGAAGTGGCAGGCTGCAGGGAAGTACTGGCCACCACTTCCCATAGCTCCCATTGGCTGGGAATGGTGAACCGCGACCACTTGGAGCTGCAGGGGGCCATGCCTGTGGACGATCAATGTAAACAAAATGTCTTGCGGCCCACCAGCGGATACCCTGATGGGCCGGCCATGTGCCGAAGGTTGCCAACCCCTGCACTAGACGGTACCTGCCAAACAACAGATCCTATAGGGAAACAACTAAAAACATCACTGTTTTCTATGTTCCATTCAGAGCATGCAGCATTGAGGAGACTGTAACAATGTTTCTGTCATACATAATGTTTCTAATGAATCCACTTACAGCAATTTTCCTGGAGATCTGTGAGATCCAGCACATTCCTCAAATCCAGCAGTCGTACAGAATCCTGGGCATTGAAACGTCATTTTTTTCTCCTCAGGCTATCTCTAACACACTAAATAAGTAAACAAAGATACCCACCCCCCTCCAGAAATATCAATATGAACTCTTGCATTTCTTTTCAGATAACATGTATGATATAAGCCTTTGCACTTCTGACCAATTTCACGTGTTTTTTTATTTCATATTGATCTAGATATGTTCTCCTGGCTACTACTAAGGACAGTGTAATCCTCAAATTTATCACTGTGCGCAACAATTTGGCTTGCTTCCACAGAAACAGAGATAACATTATTATTATTTTAACATTAAAATGCAGAGCATTTTGAAAGGATTACTTTTCCACTTCTTAAAAAAAAAATGAAGTACATGGAGAGCCTAAGGAAGTACATAAAACAACACTTCAGTGTTCACCTTCACCTCACTGTGCAAGGAGGATCAAACCATACTTTGGAAAAGAACAGAAGGAAGAACAAACGACTCCTACAATATTGATAAATTAAATGTTATGCCCCAGAACCTATGTTAAATGAATGATAAAACACTAAAGAATTAGAAAATGTGAAGTGATAAATGAGGGTGGAGCAAGTCTTTGTGGAAAGGAAGAGGAAGAAATGCAGATTTCACCTCCCCAATCTCTGGGTTTTATTTTCATTTTTCAAATGTTATCAAATTAAGCAAAATAAAAAGGCAGATAATTCCAAGTAAAGTAAAAAGGCAGAGTGTGTTTCCCCGCACCTATAACTTGTAAGTGGGGCCATTTAAACAATTCCCCACATTCTTATCTGACTTGCATGTGAATAGGGCTGGAATGAAGAACAAACACTGGAAGTGGATATTGTTGTGCTGCCTTTAGTCAGCTCTAGGGGAGATGAGCACTTTTGTAGGTAGGTTGATGCATTAAAGATTGATTATAGAAATGTGGTCTTAACTCATTTATTTGTGACTAAAGGACCAACATGGATATCTATAGTGCAGTAATTAGGGTTTACCTTTGTTTTTTAAATCCTGAGGTGTCAGGTGTAGCTTAACTGACTTCAGGACATTGAAGTTGCTTACACCAGAGCTAAATTTTATCTTCCCATATCATCTTGTATACCTTATAGTGGTATCTGATCTAACAATATCTGAGGTGTAGATTCTCTGTAAAGCACATATAAAAGCCTGCTTCTACAAGTGAATAGTAAAACTTCAATAGAAATAAGAGAGACCCCTTTGCTTTATACTTCAGATTCTTTTTTTTAAATGTTTTTGATGAAAAATTATCTCTAGTTAAGAAGCTTTGAGTTCACTCAAATTTTACTTCAGTCTAAGACAAAGAGATAGAGATTCCAAGTTGGTGATGGAGATATACTCAGAAAATACTGCTGACCAACTGTCTCCAGGTTTAAGCACTACTGTCTCAGTATGCCTTGGAAACTTAGCCTGTACATGCTATAATTGGACACAGTAATTCAAAGGTGTCAAACACACAACCAATGGACCTGACTTGCATCACGTTTTTATGGTTCGCATGACATGTTCAAATTTGGCAGACTTGAAACCTTCATAAAAAGTGGGGGAGGGGCAAAATCCTGGCCCCATTGACATCAAAGGGAGTTTTATCATGGACTTCAATGGGACTAAGGTTTCATCGTAAATTTCTAGTCCTCATGGCTGTGAGGAAAGCCTTCCAAATAGGAATCAATCCTATGAAGTGATGCCATTCTGTGTCTAAAGACAGCCTGAAACAATGACTCAGAGGTATGAACTCCCTGCTGCTAATTAACTGAATGGGAAGTTGACTCCACAGCCAATTGATGACTCTTTAGTGTAATGTAAGCATTAACTATTGAACTGCCATCACTTTAGTGTAGAAGGATGGGAGAGTGGGAGCGTGGCCTACAGGAGGTGGGAACAAGGAGTTTCTGTAAGGAAAGGAATGTAAAGGGAAGAGTACTGGAGAAATAAAGAAAAGGGAGAGAAAGAAAACATAGGATGCGGAAAGAAGAGAAACAAAGAGAAGAAATAGTGATAATTATAAAGGAGAGCATATATTTCCCACTGATTGATGCTGAATGTAACAATGAATAGTGAAGATAAAGTGGATGCTTTTTATACATAAAGGCCATAGTACATGCTTGATCACTATGCAAATCTTCCATCAACATCACTGGGAGCTCCTCTTTGGATCCAGGGCTCTATCAAGACCCTACACAGATTGTGATTAAAAATGGAAATTGGCCCTCTCTATAGAGTGAGTATCTGCCTTTTTCTGTGCAATGATGTAATAAATCAATCTGGCTAGATTAATAGATTTTAAAGGCAGACCAATTTTTCAACATCCTTTCTAAAATGTGGCACCAGAACTGGACAGAGTAGTCTAGTGTCAATCTCACCAGTGCTGGGTGCAGAGGTAAAATCTCATCTCCTTATTCCAACTCACTACTCTCCAATTTATACACCCAAGGATAGTATTGCCCTTCATGCCACATCATTACACCAATCAGACGTATATTCAAATGTCCAATGCCTCCACCTGCAACATCTGTAACTTCTGTACTACACTTACTCTTGAAAACAGGCCTTACACTTTCCCCAGCTAGATTAGTACAGCAGGAGAAATAAAAATGGGCTTTAGGTTTTATTAGCATCATGGGCAGGGGAGAGCAGCAAGGGGAGCACAGTGTTGGAAAACTGGCAGCCAACACTGACACTATCCTGTTCTTTATAAAGTTTTCTTCTGACAGACGGTACCCTACTGACACTGGACCGAGCAGAGGCAGCGGCTGAAGTGGTAGCCTGCCCCTTTACCTTAGGGACAGATGATAAACCAGTAGAACCTGCACAGCCTGTGCGATTGCTTCTATAGGAGTGGCTGTGGTCATCTTTTGCTCTTGTTATTTTCCCCTTTTCCATCATGTATGACTTTTTTTAGGATAAGTTCTGAAACATAAACTTGCTTTGCTTAGTTGGCTGGGGAGATGAGTATTTACTGAGATATAAAATAAACACAGAGAGAAAAACGTCAAGGATATAAGATTCACTTTGCTGTTGGACCAGCTTTTGTTTTATAGTAAAGATGAAAAATACATATTTAGTATATCTTCACACTACAGATGCTTTACCAGACAAGTACCATAGATAAGCCAAAAACCTCAACAGGTGTGCCTTTTGGCAGACATTGAAGTAGTAGGTGCTCTTTCCCTCTAAAATACAAAAATATAATTACACAGAGGAAATCTGGTGACAGCATAAAACATGGTAAATTATAGTATATTTATTATTTCAGAAATACATGCCATACTTTGAAAGAACTCATTTAAAATGCTTTCTTTTGTACTCCATGCTCCAAAGTGTTCACATTAATATGAACAATACATCGATATTAATATGACTGCAAGACATCTCAAGACATGCCTTGAGTGCAGGGGACTGACTAGATGACCTCTCGAGGTCCCTTCCAGTTCTACGATTCTTCAGGAGCATGATGGTTATTTATGCTGTTCTGTCTGAATTTTCAGGAACAATATACATTTTATTTTTAGGAAGTATGGAAGTGTATTTAGCCTAATGTTTTTCTTATTTGTATTTATTTTAAAGAGTAATGAACTATATTAAAACTATGTAAATTTATTGCACAACACACTATATACAATAGATAGAACTAATTTACTTAAATACAAGTGTATATATATTGCACTGTGACATCATCCCAGATGTATGATTTCTGCCATACAGTAGGTCATCATACGTAATAAATCAGAAGCATCTATTTGCCTTTAACCTTTTTGCAAAGGCTCTTCAACCTTGTAAGTCTGGTTACTTTACAGTTAAATATCCAGCACTTCACCTTGTGTTTGCTTCATTCTACCAAGAAGTGACAGCAACTACAGTTATATATTTTTATAATGGTGGAAGATGAGAGTTACCATTAAACTCTCAGCATAACGGACAGCCTCACATGGGGTTTGAGATAAAATCCATTTAGTCAATGGGTGTATTTTGATTGACATCAACAGGATTTTTATCAAGATTACACAATTTCTGGACAAGGAAAATTAAAACAAGCTAACATTTTAGAAACCCAAAGAAATTTAAACAGGATTTAACATATAGAACATGGAGACTGTATTTTCAGAAATAACAGTGAAGCTGTCCCAATTAGTTAATCTGTCCTCATAGTTAATGTTCTGTACCTAGACTAATTGCTGTAAGTTAACATGTCTTGAGAGAAAATAATACACATCATAGAATCATAGAATCATAGAATATCAGGGTTGGAAGGGACCCCAGAAGGTCATCTAGTCCAACCCCCTGCTCGAAGCAGGACCAAGTCCCAGTTAAATCATCCCAGCCAGGGCTGTGTCAAGCCTGACCTTAAAAACCTCTAAGGAAGGAGATTCTACCACCTCCCTAGGCAACGCATTCCAGTGTTTCACCACCCTCTTAGTGAAAAAGTTTTTCCTAATATCCAATCTAAACCTCCCCCATTGCAACTTGAGACCATTACTCCTCGTTCTGTCATCTGCTACCATTGAGAACAGTCTAGAGCCATCCTCTTTGGAACCCCCTTTCAGGTAGTTGAAAGCAGCTATCAAATCCCCCCTCATTCTTCTCTTCTGCAGACTAAACAATCCCAGCTCCCTCAGCCTCTCCTCATAAGTCATGTGCTCTAGACCCCTAATCATTTTTGTTGCCCTTCGCTGGACTCTCTCCAATTTATCCACATCCTTCTTGTAGTGTGGGGCCCAAAACTGGACACAGTACTCCAGATGAGGCCTCACCAGTGTCGAATAGAGGGGAACGATCACGTCCCTCGATCTGCTGGCAATGCCCCTACTTATACATCCCAAAATGCCATTGGCCTTCTTGGCAACAAGGGCACACTGCTGACTCATATCCAGCTTCTCGTCCACTGTCACCCCTAGGTCCTTTTCCGCAGAAGGTCCTTTTCCGCAGAATTCCGCAGAATTCCACATAATTGGGCTGCAGTCTCAGGGGTCACATCTTTTACAGCTCACACCCATACTATCTCCAAGCCAGGTGGATGAAGCTTGCTCAACACAAGCGGTCAACTGAGTCTTTGCTGAGGGGCACCATAATGACATTCTGCTCCAACTGCACTTAAATTGTGTGACAGATTTAAAGCTGTTCTGTAATAATTTATGAACACTGCATGTTGACCTCGTTATAGGAATGTGTACAGTATGAGTATTGGTTTAGTTCAATATGGGGCTGTCTAGAAAAGCAAGCAGGAAGGGAAATAATGACTCAAGATAAGCCACCCCTTGGTAAAGACTTAAAGATTGTTTAGAGACAATGCCTGACATATTAGCTTTGAATATTCTACTTCCTCTTCAGCCATCCTATGAAACTGGTTTGAACCAGGACAGGTAAAAGCCTACAAGCACAGAAGAACAGAACACCCATTGGGGAAGTCTGAAGAAGTTAAGGATTCCAAGGCTAATATCTAGGAATGGGAAACATTTAGGTAAGATAGACATGCATGGAGGCTGTTTTTAAAACCCTTTTTCTCCAAGAGCTTTGCTCCTACAGCTAAAATAAACAATACTTATATTTTCAAAGGGCTGTCTGATCACTGTTACATGAGGAGAGGGCAGCTATGTATCCCTCCTTCTGGATCCATAAAAGTGGAGGTTGCAGCAGGAATGCACTGAATATGGCCTTCTAACTAACACCATTCAATTTTAGGGCAGCACAGAGCCCTTGCAAGTCCCATCACTGAAGGAAGATTGCTGGATCAGCAATCCTGAAACTTATGCCTTCCCTTTTTCTTTTCCTAGGATTATAGTAACATAGGTAGAAAAAAAAATCTGACATAGAGATAACTATACTAGAAGTTAGAAGAGTTAATTCCAGTGTTGTTACATGAATTTGGTAAGATGAAAAGAGAAGAAAAAGAAGAGGGAGGTGTGGAGAAAATAAGTATTTGACACCACTCTGAGTCCGGATCTGAAGAGCTAATTAATATCATGGAATGTGAGGACTCTGAGGAGTCAGAGAACAAGGCAACGGAAAAATATTTCCCTTCCTGTCCTTCAAGTACTCTGTGCACTTTGTGGTCTGTACCATGTGGTCTTTCCACACACTGGGCAAAATTCATCCCTGTGAGGTGGGCCATCACAAAGCATATGCAAAGTGGGACTTACGCGGTGCATGGCTTTGTGCATGTTCTCTGCGTAGAGATGAATTTCATGCATTATGCAGGGATGTCACACACATGAATCAGCTCTGGTGCTAGCTTCCCAGGCATTATGGGCCAGATTCAGCTCTTGTATAAATTTGTGAAATTGCACTGTAGCTAATAGAGCTGCACTTGCTTACATCAAAGCTCAGTTTTGACCACTATGTGCAATGCTCTTACACAATGAATCATACTGAACACATACTGAACAGAGAATACAGTGAAGGGCAACAAAAATGAAATACAAGGATTGGAAAGTAAATCATATGAAGATAGGCTGAATGATCTAATAATGTCTAGAAAAGTGAAGACTCACAGGACATGATCAGTGTCTATAAATACCTTTGAAGTAAAACTATAAATGAAGGAAAGGATTCATTCAGTATTGGAAGATGGTAGGACAAGGAACAGTGGCTTGAAGCAAAAAAAGGAAAAATGTGGGGCAGTTAATAAGAAAAAGGTCTTAACATTAAGATCAACTGGTTGGTGGAATAGACACCTTATGGGAAGGTGGTCCAGGTACCATCATTGCAGATAGTGAAGAAAAGAGGAGATATCATCAGTGGGGAATGACATAGCAAATATCCCTGAAAAAAAGGCGAGAGATCTGACTCGATACCAGTGTGATGTGTTTTAGTCTTACCATTGGTCTATGAAGACTATAGTATCATACATGCTGTTCAGTTGCCCTTAGGTGTCACAGTCTGTACATGCCTAAGAAGAGTAAAGCCAGAAGAGAGTCCTAAATTTCTAAAAAACGTTATGAATATCAACATCGAGGTGCTTACATTTTGACTAGTTCATCTGCCGATAGTCTCAAACTTTAACCTTTAAATGTTTTAGCAGCTGATTGGATTGCTGCCTAGGCTTTAATTTTACAGAAAGTTATTTTAACTTTCTTACATAAATATATCTGTAAACACCAGCTAGACTCAGATTAACCAGAAATATAATTTTGAGAGGAACTTTTTTGAGCCTTGGTTTTTTACATTTGTAATGTCAAATGTAGCAATGGAAGGATGTACAAAAATAATACTTTTAAAGAATCACCATTAATTTTATTTTAATTTGAGTCCTAAGAATAATTCTTTTATCTGTCTTTATTCTAGCTATCATATTTCAAGTAGGAGATTGAAACAAAGGGGAAGGAAACATGACTTCATTGAAACAATATCTTGGGTAAATTCTTGATTCCATTTAAGTTAATGGCCTAAATACTTAGAGATCAGCTCCCTATAAATACATACATTTGGAAGAAATAGTATTAAATCAATTGACAAAATTAGATAGACACAAGACAGTGAGAGTGGAATCCTGTGATTTTCTGCCTTTCCACAGTAACAATTAAAATCAATTCATTCCTGAATACTTGTAGTAAAGTTGATTTAAAAACAACCCCACAAAACAAAACAACCTTTGAATGTTGTTTCCTTTTAAGAGGCAAGGAAGCTTTATTTCTCCCTAAAAAATGTACATGGTTGATTACAGGACAGGGGCATGATATGATAATCAGATGTATTGAAACCGTATACTAAGGCCTTTATCATGCAGTGATGAAGTAACATCTGATAATACAATCACTTGCTTTGTAATTGTGTTGTGCTAGTCTGAAAGGAAAGCTTACTTACAGGCTCCAGAGAGGCAGAGTCTGACACTAGCAGATAATAACGATCAGTACAATATTGCAATATAACAGGCCTAGCTAGGGTGATATGAGAAGAGAAAGCTTCTGGGACTTTCTGCAAACATGATAGATGAGCTTTGGGTGCTTTCCTCTAAGCATGTTCTGCCACACTGCCTTCAAAGCAATATTTTGTTTAATACTGCTTTCACTATAAAATGTCCAAAAGGTAGCAAGAGCTACTTTGTCCTCTTCAGAAATATTACATTATATTCATATTTCAACCAGAAGATCTTCTTGCAAGACTTGGGGAACAGTAGACACAAAAACCTGTACTTTACTAGGTATTAAATCAAATAATGCTTATTATAGGAATTATAATATTTTTCCTCACCCAACACACCGTGGAATCATCTGTATCTTTCTCATATCCCCCAACAAACACTTTTGTTTCTGAGGCTCTTGTTATAGTGATCCCTACCAGATCTCCCAAAACCAAGGAAGTACCTAAAGATTAGCCAGTTTCCTAAACGGTTAAAATTCACCTCCATTTAGAGACTCCTTTAAGGACGAAGTGCATGTGGATTCCTTAAATCTCACTTATGCCCTCAAAATCAGGCATATTACATACAGTCCAGGTACTTAGTTAAAGTCATATGGTTATTGCTCAGTATATCAGATGAGATATTCATTATGATCTATCATTGTTAAACACATTTTAGAAATGCAATAAAGTATAGGTGGATATAAATACATCATAACTGGATGTCACTGTACGTTGGATGTATATAAAAAGCATGTCTTCAAATAAGATATTAGTGATTTATTGTTAGCCACATCTTTGCTTTTTTTAAAAAAAAACCAACATTTTAGCAAAAAACACTATTTAAAAACATTTTTGCATCCAACTCACAGAACTAATGTATTCCAACTTTTATAAATACAAATTAGTGTTTTAGGTTGACATCTTAATGCTCAATGGGAGGTCATGGAAAACATTTAAAAGTGGAGTATATGCCCTGAAGCTGAGATATAAAATGGGACTGTTGACATTTCACTATAAAGGAGCAGCACACAATCCATCTACTTTAATGCAAAACAGAAACTAAGCTGTATAATTATGCCTCAAAAAAATATCAACAGAATGTTAGGATTGCATGTTGAACACTCAGAAATGAGGAAATGACAAATTTAAGGTTGCACTCACAGTCTTAACTCCACCTGTTTGTGCATATTCTGTAATAGTCTTTAATTACATGATCAAATACTTTGATCTGAATAATACAATCCAATATACAATTTTTCTAAAGCTTTGGCATCAGAGTGTAGCATATTGTAATATTTGTTTTCTATTCCTTTCTACTTATACTAATTTTATTTTCATAGGGGTCCTAAACACCTTGATTTCTTAGGTCTAGATTTACAAGGGGGACTTAGGTGGTGCAATGCAGAGCTCAGCAGTGGGAGACCTGGGTTTAAGTCTCTGCTCAAAATCAGGCAGAGTGGGGATTTGAAGAAGTAGGGTGTCCACCCATGCATCTCCAAATACCAGACATTCTAATACATCTAGGAAGGTGGGGGGCCAGCCTCGCTGGCATGATCTCACATGCAATGTGCATGTGAGGTCATGCTGCATAGGGATGCCATTTTGAAGAGCACATCACCCTTCCCCCAGTGAAGGTGGGGCAGTGCGCTCTTCACAATTTCATCCCCTAACATCCAATAATGGACCAAACCATATCTCTTTGGATAGGGTACAAAACTTAGAAAAGCAGGACTGTCCATTTTAAAAGGAGACAAATGGCCTGCCTCTGAAGAGGGGACTGGTCCAACTACTGAGCTTGTCTAAGAAGGGGCAGAGGCATGTAGGCAAGATAGGCAAGGGAATGCCTAGTTTCTGAATCCAGGCAAGGTTTAGGCATGAGTTGTGCAGCATCAGGGCTTAGACAGCATTGCATCTGTCCATTGGCAGAAATGTAGGTGTCCCTTGTTCAATTCACTGCACACAGTACAAAATGCACAATGAATAAAGAAAGAGTTTCTTCACAGACTGCCCTCATTCTCTGCATGTTTACTTCATGCAGAGATAAGTGGAGATATGTTTGCCATGCTTGCACGTGCACCACAGCCTGGTTTTTCTGTGATTAAAAAAACCACATATACCAATTCTAACAAACATGTGAAGCATAGTTTTAAATGCTCGTTATTCAATTAAATCAAAAGCAATTTAAACCACAACATGCAAAGGCATTTCTCTCTTTCCCTGCTAAAATTAAAATGTCTAGCCCCATCATCAGTGCTGTTTCAGTTTTAATTTAAAAAAACAGGCTCACAGATCTTATTTTATAGTGGGGAAAGTATACTTTTTCAAATCTCCTTATATTCCAAAACAGCTGAGCTCAAATTCTGCAGAGATTAACAAAACAAAACAAAAATACCTTCAGACACAGATCAAGTGTAGAACTTTTCTGGCCCAAAAGTGACAGTTTCAGAGATTAATAAATAATAGAAATCAGGGGATTAGAATGGAAATGCTTATATAATCTTAACTCTAGTATTTACTAGCCCTCCTTTTATAACAATTTTAGACTAAATAAGCAACCGTGTATTGATTATTTACACTCAATATACACTGAAAGGAATTCTTTGGAAGATAACTGTCATACAAAAATAAAAATAAACCACCATATATTTTCATTAGTACATTTATTAGATAAAAATTTGCAACTTTATCAACTAGATTAACACAGATTAACCTGAAATTGCAAAAGTTTTAAATGCCAATTTAAATATAAGGATTAACTACAAGTTTAATTTATTAATATATGGGCAATTTTATGGTTTTTTATATTTGTAATTTAATTATCCAGCAATAGGTGAATTTATCTTGTCTTTCGTAAGTTTTCATAACAATTACATGTAATTAAGAAAGAATAAAATTGACACTCAGCTTTACAAAGTAGCTGTGTGGTTCCCAAGTGATAAATTAGTGGAGTGAAACCAAGTGTTTTATTTCAGTATGGAAATCTGGTTGGAGCTGAGGAGAAGAGGGTATCGCTGCTATTACAACTATTGAGCAATGGATGAACTAATAGCATGTGATTATGTGCTCACACTGATGTAAATCAGGAATAATTCTGTTGAAATCAGTGTAAAACCAGTGCACGCAAAAGTAGAAGGATAGTCTAGTTGTTAGGGAAATAGCCTAGGATTTTCATGGCCTGGACTCAATAACTTGCTGTACTAGAGACATCCTGTGTGACCTTCCTTTTGGACAAGTCACTTAGTACATCTGTGCCTCAGTTTCCTTTCTGTAAAGGGGGATAATAGCAATTGGCTACCTTAGATGGCTTTGTGAGGATAAATACATTTTAAAAAAATGTGATGTACTCAGATATGAGGGTGATAAGGGGCATATAAATACCTAAGATAGAGAACAAGATGATTTGTTTAATAATTAGTTAGAATATAGACTTTCTATTTGTTAATGTATACATTACACACACACACACACACACACTATTTTATATGTATACACACACATGTAAAAATAAGCCTGGGGTTAGGAAGAAATTTCTCTTGTGGGCGGGTCACTACATAATTGTTCACTATGTTTTTATATTCTTATAAAGTTTAAGGTATTCTGCCTCTGATAGTGCTTGATAGTGAACTAGATGGATCACTGGTCTTATGTGTTATGGCAGTTCCTACCTATCCCCATTGATATTGTCATGAGTTTGTAAAGATACTAAATACAATCAGTCAATGATACTCAACATGAGCTTTTTTTCCCCTAGCGATCTGGATGATGAGTTCAGCTGGCAGCTGTCACACTGATTGGCTTAGGTCAGACACATGTCATTAAGACTGCTACTGAGCTCAGGGCTTCAGTTAATTGCTACACTCTTGTTAGAGGGAGTCTGGGAACAATGGATGAGAGATGCATAAAATTCATTGTTTTCCCTCAGAAGAAGGGAACCCAACTCCACCACACACAGTCCTGAATCCCCTAGTCACAACCACCATCTTTCAGGCCAAAACCAATTTGACTGGTCAGCAGTGATTTTTTAAATCAGCCAGAGGTTCTACTGAAAAAACAGGATGCCTGCTCAACATTTAGGGGCTTATCCAAAGCCTGCTGAAGTTGATGAAACGAATCCCATTCTTCCATCAGATTAGTCCTTTAGACCATGTGCATTTCCCCCCACAGCACTCTCTGCCCCAGTTACTCCATGAGCAACAGGCAGGGAATGTGAATCAAAAGCTAGGTTTATTACATGAAAATTTAATTGTTTTAAACCTTATATTAATTGACCATGAAAACAGAAATCAGGGTACTGAAGGACTGGAAGGGAACTATTCCTGTGAAGTAAAAGGGGTAACTAGGGATTTAAATAGAGATTGTGGTAGTGAGCTGGGAGAAGGGAGAGAGGAAAATTTATTGTGAAAGAATGCAACATTTTAGTATGGGGGGACAGAAACAGGAAAACTTTTTTTAAAATCAGTTTCAATAGCTATGTAGAAGTTAAGATGATGATGTGACATTGACCCAGGAAGGGAAAAAGGTAAACACTTTGGTAGTATTCTGTGAAAATACCAGCTTCTTTATTCAGAGGTAATATAATACTATTATTATTTTGTGGAATAATAATAGTAGATATTAAGCACTGTCTGCCAGGTGCTGTACAAGACAGATACCATGAGAGTCTCTGTCCAGGAAAGCATATAATGTAGAAGATATGCATGGAGAGACAAGATGGGATGGAAGACACAGAGAAAGGAGTCAATTTAGATTAGTTTCACCCCTTACTCATATTCAGTATGAAAGGAGCCATGCATTCTGATTATCCAAGAGCCTCCACCTGCAGTACACTATCTATCAGAATTTTAAAAAGTAATAAATAGTTTTACTGAATGCCTTTGTCATGGATAGACAGAGCAGCTCATTCTTGCTGTATCCTGTATCCCACAGTTTTTGTCAACAAGATTAAAAAGACACTAGTAACTTCAGATGAGCTTTCATAACCCTGGAGGAATAAACAGGAAAGCAAAGTGCTACATTCATAACCTTTACATCCCTGAATTTACGCATCACTGAAATGTTCTTTGCCAGAGAAGGAATTATAACTAGAAACAGCCTTTTTGAAATGGGTATAGAAATCCATTAAGCCTCTACTGGATTCCTTGGTGTTTCAGGGAGCCTCAACAACTTTACTTTTTTCATTTCCGCCCCAGACAATTACAAGCTCAATAAATAAATCTGTTAATCTTTAAGGTGCCACCGGCCTCTTGTTGTTTTTACAAGCTCAATGATGTTTCGGAAAAAAACCTAGTGAACTGAATATGCGGATCACAAAAGAACAATTCAATGAAAATATTTAAGGTAATGTAATTAAAAATAGAATTAATATATGCAAAACAATGCCTTTATCTTAAGGTTCATCAAGTTTAGAATCTACTGCCAAAAGGGAAGCTTCATCTCACTCGGTGGGTTGGTTGAGGTTTTAATTCCATGCTTCAAGAAAGCAAATGAGTATTTAACAATTTGATTTTGGCAACCAGTTTCAAAAAGTGGTAATTAAAAACATATGATAGCTATTTTCCTCCTGTCATTCCTGTATGAGAAGGGAGCTCTGATGTTCCCAGTTTACCTTCTGTATTCTATTAATTTTACAGACTTTTATCAGGTCCCCTTTTAGTCATCTCCTTTCTAAGGAAAACAATCTTTTCAAACTCTCTTCAAATGAGAGTTTACCCATGTTTTCTAATCATTCTTGTTGCTCTGAACTTTAAACAAATAAAAAAAATGAAAATGTTTTTGCCACAGAATAAAAACATGCTTTTCTTTGAAAATAGTTAAAATAAAATGAGTCAAATTCATCTCTGGAGCTAAACTGGGGATGGACTTAGCCAGTGTTCTACCTCACCTGGCTCTGCCTCCTTCCTAGTGTCATGCAGGTAAATGTTTCAAGTAAATGAGTGGTAGGACATTGCTATATGTCATTGCATTAACAGACTTCAATCTCAAGGGCTATCAATACAGCAACTTAAATAAGCACCTAATTCAGTTAAAACTGTTTTGCTTTAATTTTTTCTACGAATTCCTAAAATAGTCAGTGATTGATAAATACTACAGCACAAAGAAATATAAATACTAGCTAGTGATACAATAATCTGTAATGGTGGGAAGCTAGGTTCAATTAAGCATTCAGGTTCATCTGCTTATTCAAACCATATCCATATCCATCAATACTTACGGTGGATGTGGCAAATTCCCAACAGTTGACAAGAAGGGGTGAATATCAACAGAGGGAAAATTACTTTTTGTAGTGCTAAGGAGGCCAATTCAATCACGGTGGATATGGCCCATCCACCCTAATAGAATTGGCGTCGTTAGCACTGATCCCCCCCCCCCACTTGGTAAGGCAACTCCCATCTTTTCATGTGCTGTATATTTATACCTGCTTACTGTATTTTTCACTCCATGCATCTGATGAAGTGGGTTATTACCCTCAAAAACTTATGCCCAAATAAATGTGTTAGTCTCTAAGGTGCCACAAGGACTCCTCATTGTTTTTGTCAGGGAAGGTTTCTTAGGTCCTTGATGTAAGTTCTTGTCAAAACAAGAGAGACAGCAAGCAGATGCATGTCAACAACCCCAGATTAGCCAACAGGCAAGTGCTTTGGAAATTCAAGGGGGATGAGGGAGGTCCAAGTTCAACTACCTGCTTTGCTTAACTTGGGCTATTGGCTATTCTAGAGTGTGTTTATCTTTTTTTTTCCCATGAGAAAATTTAAAAGGTCTCAGGTTGGCCTCAATGAGAGCAGAAAAAATTTCTAAAGTCACAAAAATTTTCACGAGAGGGAAAAAAGCGTTTCCCACCCATTTCTATTCGTAATAATTGTAAGGGACTGAGACATTTGGATTAGGAAGAGCAGAAGTGATGTACGTCTAATTGCTTCCATGGTGAACGTCAGTGAGCTATCATAGATACATAGAACAAGCTACTGAATGAGACTGCTAGTGGTTTTATCAAAGCTAGTAATTCAGTACAAAGGACGTATCATATTACTTGCTTTTGTATTACATTAATTGCTTTCTTATCATATTAGCCAACTCCCCTTTCCTTACTACCATAGGAGTCAATAATATGCTAAAACGTTGATAATACTTTAAGACTTATTAGCAACTTTCATGAGATTAGCTTATTTCATTTTCACTAACATGATAAAGCTCTCAGATCATATATAGCTAAGTACCTTTCATATCATATTAGTCAAAATGAAATTCATTAAGACAAAAGGGAGGCCGAAGATATGACACCAAAGTATCACTGTTTAAGCAACTCTTTAGATATACATGCTTATGTTTTGCCTAGACCAAAGTGTTTTCCATTGGTAATACTTCCCTCATGTCATTCATGGAACAGATAGATGAACATGTTATATTTAACAGCACGGTCATGGCCACTCCAATTATCCTCTCTCCACAGTACAGCTACTGGATTAACTCAATATTCTAGGATACAATGACTGAAGTACAGCTACAGACGTAACCAAGGATCCTCATCTTTTTTTCCTATCCCTTCCAGAAGGTTATTCCCCAGGCTCACATAGCACCCAGCATTACACTATCCACTTAGTCCCTTTGGCACAGGGGCATGTTGAAGCTGGGATAGGGCCTGTCCCCAGGAATTTGGAACAAAAGTGGCTTTAGAGAGGAATCATTCATACAGATATAAAGAATATCTAGAATTATAGTAGTAAATATTAAAAATATTGTTGAAAGAATGTAAATCCTCATATTTCAAGGCATAAAGTAACCTCTACTTGGGAAGTTAGGAGGAAATTGTCATGGGGACAGATTATCCCATAACTGCCTTCACTGCAGTGTTTCTTACATTAATCCCTGAAGCAGCCAGTAGTGGCCAGAGTAAGTGAAAGGCTATTAGACTGAATGGGCCCAGCTCTGACGTAGCATGTCAATTCCTATTTTCCTAAACCACTTTCACCATCCTCCTCCCTCTGCAAAGTCCTGCATCAGATGAAGCTTGGCCAGACCTGAAGACCTATACCACCAAAAATAAAGATATGGTGGGAAATTTTTAAATAAGTGATGGAGTGGTAAATATTTGAGTATCACCTGCTGTCCATAGCTACTTACAGCAATAAACCGAGTAAAATGCACCCTTAGGCCCCCTCATGGACTATCCCTCATGGATACCTCCCTCATGGACTACCCCTCATGCTACCTCCCACTTCCAGACAGGTAGTGGGTGAGCGCATGGATGACAAGAGCTTTTACTCCAACCATCCTTTGTGGTGGCTAGCACAGCTCTGGTAGCACACAAGGAGAAGTAATCTGCAGCAAGTTTAGGATGAACAAGGGGAAGAACCAAGGACAAGACTGTAATTTTCCATGTCACAACCTGGTCTCTGGTCTGCTCCTGAACAGCACACTATGCACTGCCCCACTTAGCTCTGGTGTCAATGCACCACTTTAGCCCTAACAAGTTTTTCTGATGAGTTTTAAATAAATGTGGAGGTACAGCACAGTAGGTCAAACTACAGGCTTGGATATTTGGATAGTGTCCCATTATTAAAGGTTATGTGTTCTAAATTAGTATCATTTCTTTTTTCTAGTCTTTGTATAACAGAACTTCCCTAATACAATTTTCCTCCCAACGCTATTTAGCATATGACCAATAAATCTTTATAGTTGAGAAACCATCTATGAGTCTCTCTCAGTAAAACTAATATTTGTGTACTGAATAAAACAGAAGTTTGCAGAAATACACAACACTCATGTGACTTGCACTACAAGCAGTCCTCAGCATCTGCAACATAAGTAAGTTTATAACGTCTGTGCTTTCTCAAATTAGACTGGCTCTGTTAATATTGACTTTAAATGTCTTCTTTTGTTTTTCTAACAAACAATAGGCCTTAAATGGGAAATGCACCTGGAAATGGGTTTCCTACTCAATTATATTGCTTCCTGATTGCCAGTCTGCTGTTGCATCCTATAAATACAACATCTGCAGACTTTAAAAAAAACTCTGTCTGTGTCATTTTAATTCCTCCATACTCTAACATTAAAATTTCACCAATTTTGTCAGCTACAGAAAGTAGACCAGGTGCACTCAGGTGCGCGCGCACGCACACACACACACAAATGGTAGAGAAGAACGTTTAATCCTTCTGATATAAACATTATTTTATGGAAAATAAGTAAGGAAAACTGGGGAAGTATAAAATATTCCCTATACTCTTGGTTTGGAACATTCATCTTGAATAATAGTATAAGCTCTATTTCTAAGAATACATACCTATATACAGACATACACACACATTATATTAACCTTGATGGTTTATTCTGGCACTGCAGAAGAGAGTATAAATCTACGGTGGTTCAAGAAGTATCTTTATCATATGGTCACCGTTAACACTGAAACCAAAGTCTAGCATTCACTGCCAGTTCTGAAGTTTAAATGAACAGAAGGCTAAATCCTTCCCTCCTTACCCACACAGGCCCTGATTCAAGAAACCATCTCTATTCAGGAAAACACTTAAAGTTAAAAGAAAAGGAGTACTTGTGGCACCTTAGAGACTAACCAATTTATTTGAGCATAAGCTTTCGTGAGCTCATGAAGTGAGCTGTAGCTCACGAAAGCTTATGCTCAAATAAATTGGTTAGTCTCTAAGGTGCCACAAGTACTCCTTTTCTTTTTGCGAATACAGACTAACATGGCTGTTACTCTGAAACTTAAAGTTAAGCATATATTAAATTCCTTTCCAGAATTAGGACCACAAGTAGTTCTACTGACTTTAGTTTTGGGAGAAGAATAGTTAATTCCTTTAAACTGTAAATCAGTGGAGTTATTTGATTCATATAAAGACAGCATGAGTGAAATCAGAATCAGGGCAAATGGAGCTACTCATGTGAGCCAAGTGAGTAGGATTTGGTCCTAACGGGGTTTCATCTTATGAGTATTTATAATAATGTCTGGGTAATGCTTAGGAAAAATAACTAAACTATACGTTTTCATGTTTTGTAGTTTTGTAAATTTGTTTTCCTAACGAGAGAAATAAAGATTCTTTGCCATGCTAATTATGAAGATTAAATCCTAACATCCTTTGCTCAGTAAAAATACCCCCACCATAAAGGACTCTCAAAGATGCTATAGATTTTCAGACTAAAACCTGATTAATAGTGGGACACGTCAATGTAAGGTATCTTACTATCCACAATAACAAATTCTTTTTTCCCCTCTTTTCCATGTAGAACTATATTTAAATACATTTTAATCCTTATGGAAAAATAGCAGTAAAATAATATGCCCATGCAAATTCTTAACAGCCAGTACTTTGTTTTATCTCAGTAGAGTATTCCATACATAGAAAACCACATGTTCAGAAGCAGCAAAACTGAGTTTCTAGTGTAGGGGGGCTAATTTGTGTTTGCCTCTAGTAATGCCTGGGTAGACAGAAGGAATGGCATAGCTAAGCATCTAAGGGAAACCCCAATTTAAATATTTCAAAGCCAATAGTAAGAACACTGATTATCTGCACCAAAAGGAACAGAAACAAATATTTAAATATTTACTTCATTTATTTAATTACTTTGACAATAGTATATCTAGGTGAGTGGCTGTATGTTTGCAAAGAATGGTGAATCCATGCATATATGTATGTATGGTTGTGAGGACAATACAAAAGGCTGGGATCAAAATTCTGACCACACTGAAGTTAATGGCAAAGCTTCCAGTATTTCACCACAGAACTTTTGGATTCTTATTTAGTTGCCTGCTCATACTTTCAAATCCCCATATCTACTAAATACAACAGAATCTCCTAATATTTTGAAAGATACCATCTATGAATTAAAAGCACAAAAACTGTAAAACTTTTTTTTTTACTGCTGTAGATTCCCATAATAAAGTCTGTTGTTGGCTTGCCATTGCCATTTAATAAAGAGAATTTCTCTCTCTTCAGTTAGTACAGCTACCTGAGCCAAAAAATATGGGAGTGGAGACATGCCAAGGTCCGAGCTTGTCCCTCTGAGTAAGTCAGATGCCAAGCCATTGATGCTGACTATACATATATGAAAAGATAAATGCATTTACTGACATTTGAGGTCATTGTGACTGCCAAGAAACAATATTAAAAGATTTTCACTAGCTTGACTTTTCCTTGCCTTATCCTCATACATGGACACCGTGCCAAACCAGTCACAGATGCTGAACTCTAGCCTAAATCAAACTTTCACTATGTTCTTTACCCTCTCTCTCTTCATTGGGCCCAAAGCAATAAAACATCCAATTCCACAACGGGCACCAATGATGTTTCTTAATTGGCCACCCAGGGTATGAACTACCAACAAAGAAGAACTTTTCTCCCAACGTGGGGACAGTGAGTGTGATCTCATAAAATTCTACAATGAGTTTCAGAGTTTCCCCATGCCTTGAGCTTCTAACTTATTAGTGCTTATTGATACCATGCAAATAATTAAACTAGAACAAGAGGTTTTTGTCTTCATTTTTGTATTTATATCAAATCTAGCAGCATAGCTTTTTTCACGTAGTCAAAAGTAAGCCAAACAAAAATAATCTTAGAAGGTATAATAACCCTCCATGAGACCAATCCTCAACAATTTTCACCTGTTCCAAAAGGCTTTGCACCAAGTCCTGAAGATCAACAGATTTAGAACCAATAATGGGATGAGTTCCAAATCAAAGGTCTATGACAGAGAATGTCCCACCAGCACCCTCCTGTTAAAACCAATGAGGCTCCATGTCCATTGTACTTCTCACTATTCCCCTCCCCTTCTCATTAGATCTCTCCCCCAGTGTTTCCTTTTCCACACCTTCAAGCTTATCCAACAATCTTTTTTCTCCTCCCTTTTATCGTGGGTGCCACCTCCACCTGCACACACAAAATTAAAAAAACAAACACCTAAAACTAATTTTCTGTTATACATAAATACATACTTAAAAAAAATAAAGGGAATCAAAACAGGGCATGTACCAATTCTCTTCCTGATCACTTGGCATGTACATTCTTTTCCTTCCGCCTTCTGTATGTTTTTATCATTTTTAGATTATAAACTCTTTGGGGGCAGGGATTATGCCTTTCTGTGTGTTTATATTAGGACCCTGATCCAGACTGGGGCTTTTGACAGCTACTACAATATGAATAAAACAACAACAAATATAGGCATCTAATTTAGCAAGGCCAAACAGCAAAAATTAAGATGTTTGTACACCAAGGCATCTAATTTAGATTATGGAGCACACAAATTGGTGAGAAACTAGGAAGTCTCAGAAACTCTAAACATTATTGTCAGCTTGTTTTGATGGTAATAAAGAAAAGCAGGATTCCTGGAAAACTTTGGCCTGTTCTACAGAGCTCAGATCTCTTTAATAAGTAGAATAAGTTTCTGTGTGTTTGTGTTTTGTAGGATCAGCATGCTTCAGGTTTCTGCAACCTTCTTTAAGTCAAATTTCTGCAAACTGTTTATATTTCAAATTTCATTATTGACTAGATTATTGTCCCTGTATATCAACAGATCAAAAGGGTCCCACTAAGTAAATTTCTTAGACACCTGAACACAAAGTAACCACATTGTGATGTCATCATTTGTCTCCTTGAAAACAAGTCCGTTTATTACATTTTTACCCCCCTGTTCTCCTTGCAGCATTAAAGTTTCAGCTGAAGTTTGACTGTCCTTGAAATAGACAGATAATTTTGTTATGTCAGCTTTTCTTGTTGCATTTTTCCATGGACCAAACCACCTCTGTTTATCTCCAATCCCTGGGTAGTGCAAGCCTGAGCCTGTAATCTGCTAATATCTGATTCTGTGAAAACCAGTTGTATCCCATTGAGAATAAGCCATTCTTGCTCTCCAGCACATTAAAAATTAATATTTGCCCTTCCTGCCCCTTTCAGCCTCTTCCAGAAACTTTAACAAAAGCTGGGCAAATCCCCATCCACTATAGACAGGGAAGATTAATAATAATTCCTTTTGATCTGAATTACTCTGTTGACCAGCAATGGTTTCCATGGTAATCAGGTGGTAGACAGAGTTGAAGCAGATTTCATCCGTTGTAAGACATCATTAGAATTATCCTACACTTATAATTATAACTTAGTGGGACTGACTTTTATATGTTGTAGCTCAGAGGCACACAAAAAAGACAGCTTTAACTGTTGAAAATCTTCCTCTAGGAAAGAAATGAGAGTGCCTGCCCCTAATAAAGCTGTTTTTTTAAGTCAAAAGTATTGTCAATTAGATAGAGGATTTTTATAAAAAGGACTGAATATGAACCCGAGCTAGGCTAATGGCAGTCTTATAACAATGAGGTTTTTAGTGAGTATTTAGTGTGCTAATGGTGGCAACTTTTAACTTGCTCTAGGTCTTTAGTAACTTTATGCCAAAATAACCTACAGTCCAGCAGTTTCGGCACGGGCGGGGGGGAGGGGTAGGAGACAAGTGATTCCAGCAGCAGGGACAATCAGTTTTTCAAAATTGTGCTGTAAACAGCTGTACTAGATTTTTTTAAAGAAAGTCCTAGGGAACAGCCATTAAGAGAGTTTCATTCCAGTGCCCAGCTGGTTCCCCTAGCATAACGCTAGCCAACATATGATAAGCATGCCAAATCAGCACTTAATCCTTATTTTAATGGCAAATTCAGGAGTTGGTTGGTGCCTGTTTAGAATACAAATGAAATCTGCAAAGAAGGGAGCTGAAAAGGATGATATAATAGGCATTTACTAAGACATGGTTTAATTCAAAGGGCGGTGATGAATTTTTAATAATAATTCCAAGAGGATCCAGGCAGACCTAGGGGAAGAGAGAAGGTGGGGGATGGAAGGGGGAAATCAAGAATTTGGAATGAGGAGTTTATTATGCATGTGAGAAGACTTGGGGCAGGGGTAAAGGGAGAGAATCAATGTGTATTTTGATAGAGAGTACAGGAATAAGTAGTTAGCCAGTCTCAATCCAGCAACTTTTGTATATGCATCTTTCTGCAAGTCCTTTTATCACAGGTAGACTTGTGCATGGGGAAACAGGGCTGGCCTTACCATGAGACAAACTGAGGTGGCTGCCTCAGGTGCCAGACTGTGGGGGGCACTCAGACTCAGAGTGTAGAAAATTGTGTCTGCTGCTGGTGCATATATATTCTCTCTGCCCTAGATGCACAGAGGTGGTGGAGTGTTGTGCTGGAGGAAGGAGGGCACAAGAGACATAACAGGCAGGCAGGAGAAAAGGTGAGAGGGAATAACATAAAGCAGCAGGAGCTGCAGGCAGAGAGAGGAGGAGGAGCCTCTGATGTACCTCTCTAGCACCCCTAGGAGCCTGGACTGATTAACACCAGCTTCTCAGGGAGCTTCCTGTTTCCTGCTGCTTCCCTGAACCTACTTGAGGAGAACAGGCAGTCAACTGAAGTAGTAGGAGCCAGTTAGGCCCTTAAGACGCTGATATCTTCCCTTACTCAGGCCCTGCTACCACCCTGCTTATTTTTCCCCTTCAATTGAGTGTTGAGAGCCACTATAGCTGTCACAGAACAGCAGTATTGAGTGAAAGAAGAAAACGCCCCTCTCGGGCAGCATTCAGAAAAAGAAAGAAAGCAAAGGAAGCTTTTTTATCTAAGCAGGAAGGAGCTCTCCTGAGATACATAGACACAAATGTTCACGGTGATCCTTGCAGCCCCAGTGAGGATGTGAGTGGTGAGGAGATGCCTGATCTTCCAGTTAGTCAGAGTGCAGGTGACCTGGCAGCTACTGCAGCATCCGTATCTCCATCTCATATGGATGAAACCATGCACATTCCTGAAGAAAAGTGTAGATCAGAGAAGAGTGTGATGGAGGTGCAAGACTCAGCTGCTGCTGAGTTTAGTTCCTTAAGTCTAGATGATCCAGGACTGTGGACCCACTTGAGCAGTAGCCTGAGGGACTTCCTTGTACTGCATGGGCCACAGCAAGTAAAAAATTCATGTTCCCCAAAGACAATGAAAATAAAAGTTTCCATCCAACACATTACCGACATGAAATCCCCAATGGTGACAAAGTGGAGAGGCCATGGCTTATATACTCAAAAACCCAGAATGCTGCACACTGTTTTTGTTGCAAACTCTTCCAATCTAATGTTCCAGCCACATTGGGTTCTACAGGAACAAAGGACTGGAAGAATCTGGCTAGAAATCTGGCATGCCATAAGAAGGCAGCAAATCACCAGAGAGCATCCCATAGGTGGAAAGAGCTTGAGATGAGACTAAGGTTAAAGGCCACCATAGATGATCAGCATCAAGAGAAGATTGCATCAGAGTCTCTTTACTGGCAAAATGTTCTGAAAAGGCTCATTGCCATTGTGAGAATGCTTGCTACCCAAAACCTAGCACTGCGTGGAACTTCAGTTCAGCTGTATGTGCCAGACAATGGAAACTTCCTTAAAATTGTGGAGCTGATGGCTGAGTTTGATGCTGTACTCCAGGAGCATCTAAGAAGAGTCACCACCCAAGAACTGTACACACACCACTACCTTGGAAAAACAATTCAAAATGAGATCATACAGTTACTGGCAACAAAAGTCAAACAAAAGATCTGAAGTCAGCAAGATATTACTCTGTTATTCTGGACTGCACACCTGACATCAGCCATACGGAACAAATGACGTTAATGGTGCATTTTGTAACAACAGAATCTAGTGAAAATGTCCCTGCAATGGTGACTGTCAAAGAGCATTTTCTAGAATTATTGAGATTGATGATACTACAGGAGCTGGTATGACAAATGTGCTTCTCAAAAAGCTGGAAGATATGGGAATTGCGATAGCTGACATGATATGTCAGGGCTATGATAACGGTGCCAACATGAGAGGAAAGAACGGAGGAGTGCAGACACAGATACAAGAGTTAAACCCTCAAGCTTTTTTTGTCCCATGCAGTTTTCATACATTGAACTTGGTGGTCAGTGATGCAGCATCAGCTTCTAGTGAGGCTGCTGAATTTTTTAATGTAATTCAAAGCATCTATGTATTTTTCTCTGCATCAGCTCATTGATGGCAAATTTTGAAGCAACATCTGGGAACATCCTCTCTGACACTGAAACCACTGAGTGCCACATGATGAGAAAGTCAATTGGAGGTGATAAAGCCTATCAAACACCAAATTGGGAAGATAGATGATGCCATAGTTTCATGGTCTGTGTGTATATAAACATCTTCTGTATTTTCCACAGTATGCATCCGATGAAGTGAGCTGTAGCTCACGAAAGCTTATGCTCAAATAAATTGGTTAGTCTCTAAGGTGCCACAGGTACTCCTTTTATAGTTGCCATTATGGAGGATAATGCTATGACAGAAAATGTTCGTGGGAGAACAGTGGCAGAGGGAAATGGAATCACCAGAAACATACATAAATTCAAATTTCAATGTGGCTTAGTGTTGTGGCATGACATACTGTTTGAAATAAATGTTATAAGCAAGAGACTCCAAGGTGTTGACATTGATATATCTGGAGCAATGGAACAACTGGACAAAGCAAAGTCATACCTACAGTTAGATGAGGGATTTCAAAACATTCTGAACAGTGAACAGAAGTTGGCAGAGGAACTTCACACTGAAGCTATCTTCCCACCCATTCAAGAACACAAGAGTCACCGAAGAAGAAGACATTTTGATTACAAGGCATGGGATAACCCCATCAGTGATCCCAAACAACAATTCAAAGTTGAATTCTTTAACCAGGTGCTAGATTGTGCAATACAGTCAGTTGAAGAATATTTCGTGCAGCTCAAGGAACACAGCAGTATATTTGGGATGTTGTATGATATTCCAAAACTCCTCACTACACCTGAAGAAGACCTACACCAGCAATGCAGGGCACTACAGACAGTGTTGACACATGATGACATATGCAGTATTGATGCGAGTGATTTAGGTGATGAACTGAAAGCCCTTTCAAGATACATTTCAGCAGAATCAACTCCAAAGGCTATTCTGGAATATATGTGCACAAAAAAGATGACCACTGTTAGGATATAGATATTCAGGCCTGTCTGCAAAGGCCTATACTCTAAGAATTTAGGTGTATTCTTATCACTTAGCTAGTTATAGAGGTATTAAAGAAAGAATCAAAATCACTGTCTGCTGGTGTAAGGTCCTTCTCTTACTGTGACAGTCTGAGGCCCTGTTCTTAGGCTAAGGCCTTTGGCTAAGCAGCAGAGGCAGCCATAAGCTGGGAAACGACTGGTCACATCCTCACATTCCAAACTAGTCACATTGAAAGAAGGTGCTATTGGGCTGTTAGGAATACAATCCTGTCCTGATAGTGCCTATCACCTCCAGAGAAAGGGAAGTGCCTAGAAAATGTAAAAGGAAACTTAGTTTGATAGCATCCTGTCTGGCAAGAACTCACCTATCAATAGCTGGGATGTGAAATCCTCATTTCTTTGTTGTTCTATCACTGTAGTCCCCATTTCCCTATTGTTTGTCTGTATAATCTCTGTCTGGTTCTGTGATTGTTCCTGTCTGCTGTATAATTAATTTTGCTGGGTGTAAACTAATTAAGGTGGTGGGATATAATTGGTTACATAATCATGTTACAATATTGTAGAATTGGTTAGTTAAATTTCAGGAAAATGATTGGTTAAGGTATAGCTAAGCAGAACTCAAGTTTTACTATATAGTCTGCAGTCAATCAGGAAGTGCGTGGGTTTGGGGGGGGGGGACAGGAACAGGGAATGGGGATGGGGAAATTGGAATCATGTTTTGCTAAGGGGGGGGAAATGGGAACAAGGACACAGGTAAGACTCTGTGGTGTCAGAGCTGGGAAGGGGGACACTAAGGAAGGAAACTGGAATCATGCTTGCTGGAAATTCACCCCAATAAACATTGAATTGTTTGCACCTTTGGACTTCGGGTATTGTTGCTCTCTGTTCATGTGAGAAGGACCAGGGAAGTAAGCGGGTGAAGGAATAAGCCCCCTAACAACTACTCTCTTTCCAAATCCTTTTGTTGCTCTGCGCGTACTTCTAACACTTCCTGTAACAGCTGCCAGTGGAGAACGCAGCTTCTCCAAGCTGAAGGGTTAATAAAAACACATCTACACTCCACAATGACACAGGAGAGGCTGGTCGGCCTTGCAACCATCTCAATAGAGCATGACCTTCAGGAAGCAGTTCAAATCTTTGCAACCAAGAAGACACGGAAAGCACCACTTTGATTATTCAAATAGATAAAAATGCCAGTGTTTACTATGCAGACAAGAAAAGTTACATTTGCTGTTCAGGAGTTTGAAAGTGAAGTGTTACTTAAAATTTTTGAACAAGGTATTTTAAGTTGTTAGTTCTTCTTTATTGGGGTAGGTAACAGAGCAGTACCATGAGAGAAGTAGAACAGGAAGAAGGCAGATTTGAGACCCTTCAAAGTTTTGGCCCAAGTGAGGGGACATGGGGGCATCATTTGAGCTCCCCGCCTCAGGTGCCAAAATGTTGTGGGCCAGCCCTTTATGGAAATTTGATAATTTTTCAGACTGTGACCCTCTCAGTTAGCCTTTTAGCGAGTTAGTGAATATTAGTAATTTGCAGGCAGGAATGATAATACAACTGTCTCTCCTAGTGGTAATTAAAGGAAGCCATCGTTAAAGACTGAAGGTGCACAGTGTGTTTCAACACGGTAGTTACTTAAACTTAAAATTTCATAATGTAGAATTTAAGATTATTAAGATTTGCAGGGATTTGAATGAAGAGATGATGCACTAAAGAATCACATCCTGAGCCATTATATTATTATACTGGTTTAGTGGATTGGGGGAAGCAGTAGACATGACATATCTTGATTTTACTAAGGCTTATGACACAGTTCCACATAAGCAAACTAGGTAAAGGCAGTCTAGATTAAATCACTGTAAAGTGGGTGCACAACTGATTGAAAGACCATACTCAGAGTATTGATCAATGCTTTGCTGTCAAACTGGGAGAGTGAATTGAATGGAGGCCTTGAGGGGTCAATCCAGTACTATCCAATATTTTCATTAATTACTAGGATAATGTAGTGGAGAGTTGCTTATAAAATTTGCAGATGACACCAAATTGGGAAGTGTTTCATGCATTTTGAAAAACAGGACTAGAATTCAAAAACAATCATGACAAATTAGAGAATTGGTCTGAATTCAACAAGATGAGATTCAATAGAGATAAGTGCAAAGTACTTCACCTAGGAAGGACAAATCAAATGCACCTCTCCAAAATGGGGAGTAAATGGCTTAGTGGTAGTATTGCTGTAAAGGATTTGTAGCTTATAGTGGATCACAAATTGGGTGACCAGATAGCAAGTGTGAAAAATCAGGATGGTGGTGGGGGGTGGGGGGTAGGTATTAGTTGCCTATATAAGACAAAGCCCCTAATATCAGGACAGTCCCGATAACATTGGGGCATCTGATAATCCTAATCACAAAATAAATATGAGCCAATAATGTGATGCAGCTGCAAAATAGGCTAATATCATTCTCAGGTGTATTAACAGGAGTGTTGTATGCAAGACAAGGGAAATAATTGTCCGACTGTAATCAGCATTAGTGAGGCCTCAGCTGCAGTACTGTGTCCAATTTTGGCTGCCATGTTTAAGGAAAGATGTGGACAAATTGGAGAGAGTTCAGAGGAGACCCACAAAAATAAAATTAAAAAAAGGTTTAGAAAACCTGACTGATGAGGTTAAAAACACAGAGCATGTTTAGTTTTGAGAAAAGACTTTTAACAGTATGATAACAAGTATGTTAAGGGCTGTTATAAAGAGGATGGTGATTGATTGTTCTCCATGTCCACTGAAGTTAGGACAACGTGTCATGGGAGTAAGCTACAGCAAGGGAGATTTAGGTTAGATATTGGGAAAAAACTTTCTCAGAGTATTTAAGCTCTGGAATAGGCTTCCAAGGGAGGCTGTAGAATCCCCATCACTGAAGGTTTTTAAAAACAGGTTGGAAAATGCCAGTCAGGGCTGGTCTAGGTTTACTTGGTCCTTCCTCAGCCTATGGAGCGGGACTTGATGACCTCTCCAGATCCCTTCCAGCCCCACATATTCATGATTCTATGACTAGAACCACTAGGAACTCGGGTAAAAGTTTCATAAGAGCTTAAGTAACTTAGGAGACTGCATACCATTTTCTAAAGTGACTTAGGTACTTAGCAGTAGAACCTGGCAACATTTTTCGTGCATATAGATTTTTCACTGAAATATACAGATTTGGGTCAACGAAAACTATTTGTGAATTCCGATTGACTTCAGAAAATTGTTTCAAGAGGATGGGAAAAATCAGAAAAGTCAAAGCAGCATTTCCAAAATGAAACATTTTGACTTCCAGTTTTGGGAAGATATTTGATTTGGAGTTTTGCTATGTTTTATTTAAAAAAATGAAAACTGCTTAATAAACCAATGACAAAAAATGTTCCATTTAGAATGGAATATTCAATTCAGCCCAAAACAATTCCTTTTTTTTTTTTTTTTTACTTTTTCATATCTTGAAAAAAATTAAATTAAATTTGTTCAGGATTATTTTTTTGTTTTCAGTTTTGCAATTTGGCCACCAAGCTGCCCAGCTTTATTTCTCTTTGAAAGTCACTTTTAAAAATGGGACTTAGGTGCTTTTGAAAATTTTATCCTTAGCCTCAAACTTTTCAATCTTAATTTTGCCTAGGGGTGATGTGATGTTTGCTAAAGGTCCCTTACTGAAATGGATGATTGAGAATTTTTTTCAGAAATGCACTAAAATCTCTGATAGTTCACTACAGATTTACAACAACTGATATAATCTGTACACAAATTATAAGTGTAATGTCATTTGAAAACTGAAGCTCTACAAGATGAGTTATAATATGGTTCAGCAAGGAGTCAATTAAAACAAAACTGCAGAGAAAACAAGAACAACAAAAGTGAAATAAAACGACTGGGAGAACTATAAAGATCTGGTAAAGGGATATGGTGCCTGTTCACCTATAATAGGCTATTCATTTGTCTCGTTCGTTAGTATGTCCAGGTCAAACGTCATTACCATCTGATGACTGCCATCATATGGTAATGATACCATCTGATAGGTATCTGTACCACAATCTACATTCTTGTTGGCAGTATCAGCAAAGAGGCTAGGCATGTGAACAACCCAAGGAGGGATTCAAAACATGTCATCTTTCGTAAAGACTTTTTTTTTAAGTGTAGAATTTTGGATAATTTTTCTAATCATATTCTCCGTACAAACAATCATGGGACTGACACTGTCAGCAACTTTAGTGCAAGATAAATGCAGCCAGGAGATGCTCAGTACCTTGTAGGACTGGTTCCTATATTTGATGATCATCTTCAATACATTGTATAGACTTTTAAAAACTTGCCCATTTTATATTAGATAAATGGATATTCCCCAATATTTGCAGTATTTCATAAATTTCCTTAGGCTTCTAATAAGGTATACTGAAAATAGTCTTCTCCCACTTCCATTTAGCAAGGTAATTAAACACATGCCAAACTTTCAGCTTGAGTATTATCACTGACTTCAATGGCTACTACTGACATATCTGAAGTTAGGTGCATGCTTAAATACCTTGCTGAATGAGGACAATACTAAGGTAAACAATTTAATTGTCTAAGGCAAACCGACAGGATTTTAAGGGTGACCGCTGTACACAAGACTGAAGAGTGCATAAAGTTTACTAAATCTTATAAAAAGCTAGTCAGATGCTTATCACCGCATCTGTTTAACAGAGAGGACACAAAGCAATAAGCAAAAGAAAGAAAATGAGTTCCAGATTTGCCTTGTAATTTGCAAATGTTGGGTAATTAACAAATTAAGTTTAATGTTGCAAGGGAAAGCAGAAAAGAAGGACAAAAGTGCAACACAATTAGAATCACATTAGAGCAGGAAGCCTAAAGACCTGATTCTGTGCCTGCTGAAGTCAATGGCAAAACTCCCATTAACCTAAATTTATGCAGGATTGGACCTTTTAAAAGAAACATTGACAAATTTCCAAAATACCAAAACACTGAGGAAAAACAGCATAAAAAGAAAACAGATGGTTTAGACACTGTTTAGAAAACAGAAAATAGAACTAAAAGGATGTCCAAACATACATGCAGTGCAAGACCCACTGCAGCTAATATTCTTTTGTGCTTCCAAGCCATACAAGAATTTAGGCCAAATAAAAATATATTCTCACACAAAGCTTACCTTCCCTGTAAGTAAATGAAAATTATTTCTTAGGAACAAGTTGAAAAGCCATCAAGGCAGAAACTGGGATGAGATCTTCAGTACTTTATTACTTTACTAGTAGCTGAAAGCCCATGCTATCACACAGGTGTAATTCAGAAAGTCATGTATGTAAAAAAGTTAGAATTGGCTGAGAACTTAAAAATTGGATGGTAACAGACTGTGAATCCCAGTTATGATTGAACCTGGTGATATTCTGAACAAAGAGAGCTCTCAAACTTGTAGCTTTCCATCACTTCATGCGGATGTAGACATTCTAGGCTTCAGAGTGATGATTGGAATTATTGTGTGTGCTGGGATTATTTTGTTGTTCTGTGGGTGGTTGTGTTGATTTGTTTGTGGGTTGTGTTTTGCTGGGAGATTTGTATTGATTTGTAAGGGTGCTGAATGAGAGGTGTGTGCTGCAGTGAAAGGGTATATGTGTTTGTTATTACTATGTATGCTGGTTGTATTGTATGAGTTGTTATGTTAATTTGTGTTGGGGGGGTTATGCTGGGAGATTTGTGTTGATTTGTGCAGGTGGTTAATGGCAGGAGTGTGCTGCCAAGAGGGGCTATGTGTGTTTGAGGTTATGCTGTGTGCTGGTTGAGTTGTGTGGGTGGTTTTGAAGAACTCTGGCAGTTGGGCCAAGTAATCAACCATCAGAGCAGTTTCCAATGAACCTGTTGCATGCAAATTAGCTGTAGAGTAAGGGTAGTGATTGAGTTGCTTCTGATACCACAGTCATCTAGGACTCTTGGCATGGCATGAATAAATATCTTTCTGTAGCTTGGCACTGCACAGATGTAATTTATAATATCTAAATGGCTGAGAATTTAAAAACTGGACAGTAACAGACTGTGAAAAGCAGTGAAGGTTCAACCTTGTGAGAACATAAGAATGGCAATGCTGGGTCAGATCAATTGTCCACTTAGCCCAATATCTTATCTTCTGACAGTGGACAGTGCCAGGTGCTTCAGAAGGAATGAACAGAACAGGGCAATTTTGAGCAATTCATCCCCGGTCATCCAGTCCCAGCTTCTGGAAGTTGGAGGTTTAGAGACACCGAGAGAGCATGGGGTTGCATACCTGACCCTCTTGGCTAATAGCTATTGATGGACCTATCCTCAATGAATTTATCTAATTCTTTTTTGAACCCAGTTATATTTTTGGAGTTCACAACATCCCCTGGCAACGAGTTCTACAGGTTGACTGTGCATTGTGGGAAAAGGACTTCCTTTTGTTTGTTTTAAACCTTCCACCTATGATTTTCATTGGGTCACCCCTAGTTCTTTTGTTACATGATGGGGTAAATAACACTTCCCTACGCACTTTCTCCACACCAGTCATGCCTTTATAGACCTCTATCCTATCCCCCTTTAGTTGTCTCTTTTCAAGCTGAACAGTCCGAGTCTTTTTCATTTCTCATTTCATGAAAGCTGTACAATACCCCTAATCATTTTTGTTGCCTTTCTCTGACCCTTTTCCAATTTAATATATCTTTTTTTGAGAGGGGGGCAAAGAGAACTGCATATATTATTCAATGTGTGAGTGGACCATGGACTTACATAGTGGCATTATATTTTCTGTTTTATTATCTCTCCCTTTTCTAATGCTAATTCTGTTAGCATTTTTGACTGCACCAGAACACTGAGCACATGTTTTCAGAGAACAAGTTCCACAATGAGTTCAAGATCTTTTGCTTGAGCAGTAACAGCTAATATAGACCCCATCATTTTGTATGCGTAATTGTTATTTTAATACATTATATTTCATTTCATCTGCCATTTTGTCACCCAGTCACCCAATTCAGTGAGCTCCCTTTGTAACACTTTGCAGTCAGCTTTTTGCTTAACTATCTTGAGTAATTCTGTATCACATGTATACTTTACCATCTCACTGTTCACCCCATTTTCCAGATCATTTATGAATGCTTTGAGCAACACTGGTCCCAGTACAGATCCCTGGAGGACCCCCCACTTACCTCTCTCCACTGTGAAAACTGACCATTTATTCCTACCCTTTGTTTCTTTTAACCAGTTACTAGGTTTCCAGACCTTGCCTCTTATCTCTTGACAGCCTACTTTCCTTGAGAGTCTTTGGTGAGAAACCATGCCAAAGGCTTTCTGAAAGTCCAAGTACATTATATCAACTGGATCACATTGTCCACATACTTGCTGATACTCTCAAAGAATTCTAATAGATTGGCGAGTCATGATTTCCCTTGCAGAAGCCATGTTGACTCTTCCCAAACAGATCATGTTTATCAGTGTCTGATAATTCTGTACTTTACTGTAGTTTCAAACAATTTGACAGATACTGAAGTTGGATTTTCAGGCCTGTAATTGACAGGTGTCTGGAATCTTTTTTAAAACATTGGTGTTAAATTAGCTACCAACTAGTCATCTGGTACAGAGGCTGATACATTCCACAGTTAGTAGTTCTGCAGTGTTCTATTTGAATTCTTTCAGAACTTTTATGTGAATACGATCTGGTCCTGGTGACTTATTACTGACTAGTTTACCAATTAAATATATTGTCACCACGTTTACAGCTTTTTCCATCACTTCACACTGATTCAACAGACATTTTAGGCTTTGGAATGAAACACAAGAGTGACAATCCTGGAATCTTTTTATATAGATAATTCTGTCCACCTATACTGGGCTTCATAACCAAGAAAATTGCTACTATTCAAAAGTATGTTCTGGGGTGATAAAATGTAAGTAGTTCCTGATCAGCCTTTGGGCCAGATTTAAAAAACTAGCTCTGAGCGAGCATACATGCTTGCTTACCTTTCCCATCTCAATAAAGAGGGAGACTGACACTGTTAATCAGATCTTCCAAAAAGTTCATCTCCCTCAGCCAAGGTCAGCCATGATTCCAGTTAAACACCAAAATCAGCATCAAGATTTTTCAAAAGAGCTCAGAATATTCGGGGCTGAGCTCTTTTAAAACTGTAGCCACACGTGTCAATGGGAATTACTACAAGCTGACCTCTTTTGAAAATATGTCTCCGTGTATGGGTGGAAGCGGTAGGAAACAGATTGTGGGGAGGACCTCTCTCCATTTTCCAAGACCCCTTGTGCATATATTTTCTGTTCATTACTCTTCCTATTTGTGTTCATGCTCCCTGATTTCAGGAGCTGGAGAGGGGAAAGCTTTTGGCTAGCTTGTTAAAGGTATTTAGCTGCCTAACCTGGCCCTTTGATCTGAGGTGTGTTGTCCCTCCATCTCCCTAACTGACATTTGGGAAGGGCTTGATTAATTCAAGATGAGTCCTCACAAATGCTTCTCCTGGCAGGGCAGAAGCAAAGGATCCACTCCTGAGGCTTAGGATAGGAGTAACTAGAGAATGCCTCTTTTTACATTACATAGGAAGTATTGCAAACTCCAAGCATTCAATCGTAAGTCAAGCCGCCCCAAATCATTAGACTGGCTTAAAACTCATGCATTTTAAAAAAAATTAATGTGGCTTTTTTTCCCTTTGCATTCGAGAATCCCTAGGGTGCACTCATTTTCATGTTTCTCTCTAAAACCATGAGGACTAGAAACATCTTTGAAGAGAAGAGAAGACAAGAGAAGACTGAGATTCCCATGTAATCTTTTGATTCCAGCAGCTGGGGCTCTAGGAAATAATGCTAAATATCATAAGAGTTGGCAATACTGCAAAAAGGGATCAAGAGTAGGCTGAGGGAACCAGAGCCCCCACAGAATTTTCATTGGTCAGCTGCTGTGGAGGTTCATTCCAGCTAGATTAGACCCACTTTTCTCTGTTCACTTTCTTAATAACACGATTATACAGTATGTGCGGCAAATGTGTGTACCCGCTGCCTGCAAGTATAGCATATTACAAAGAGAACATACGCTTTCTTGTGCATTATCGGATGGGCAAACCCTAGTTTAAGTCCTGTGCTTTTTTCACCACCTAGCAAAAAAGATATTGCAGTAGTGAGCAGCAAGCAGGTTAATCCCTAGATTAAGGAGAATGAGTTATGAGGACACATTAAAAACCTTAATGTAAAAAACGTCCAAAACCTATGTACAGCCAGCTCTCAGTGATGCGGACAAGTGATGCAGATAAGGCCACTTCAAAGAAATTGGCTCAGGAGACATAAATGGGTCTGAAGAAAAATAAACTTGACCCAGACTTAAAGCTGCAATATGGTATTTTGGACAAAAGGAAATAAATATTTGGAAATCGGACTGTATGAGGGAGATACAGAGTTATTTAAGGAAGTAGTAGATACACAGCAGGATCTGTTTTTGGAGGCAGCAAAGGATGAGTTTCAATGTGATTTTGTTTTAAGGTAGTCATCCATTGTAAATATTGCACAAGCCAAGCTGAACAGGTTAACATATTTCATCTTGAAGTATAGCAAGGTAACACTGCCCGTTACCCTTAGCAAGACTATAGAAAGCATCTTATCTTTCAGACTCCCACAGAAGGCCACACATATTTTTTTTTTAGTCTATCATCCTGGCCCAATTCTTTTTAGTTTCTATTTTTTTTTTTCTTTTCAACCCCATGGCAGAGGCGAAAAGCCTGATACAAAGAAATGAAACAGTGCAGACAACCTGCTTAATGCAGTTCAGCAGGACATATCGGGGGTAGGGTGAAGGAAGCATCTGTTCTTCTTAATGATGCCTCCTAAAAATTTATCTTAGGCATAAAGGGGGACAGTAGCTATTTGTGTAGGGCTACTATCAGATGTTTTAATGTCACTGAACATGTAGACAATGATAATTGCTTTATGATGCTTCTGAATAGATAAAGGAAACTGAAAATTGTGAGGTGCTTGTAACAGCAGTTTCATTATTCTACTATTTACACAATGAAACAATGACCGCTTCCACGTGAATTTCATTTTTATAGCACAGGACAGAATCAAAGGCTTTCCTATGTCAAGAACGTGGACTTTTTTCCTTCTTGAAGTTGTGATGTGGGGAATAACTACTAACGGTAGGGTTTAATTCTTTGGAATGTTTTAAATCCCCAATAAATTTATACATCACAATTAATCATTAGCAACTTTTGGCACAATCAACACCAGAATTTTTTTTTTCTAGAAAATTCCAGTAAATAAAGAATGATTAGATTTTGTATCCTTTTGGTCTTATACATACAGTGGAACCATTACAATTCACATTTGCCTGATAATAATGAATGGAATTATTTTTCTTTGCAGTTTTCACAAAACTATGTCCCTTCTTATCATAGAATCATAGAATATCAGCGTTGGAAGGGACCTCAGGAGGTCATCTAGTCCAACCCCCTGCTCAAAGCAGGACCAATCTCCAACTAAATCATCCCAGCCAAGGCTTTGTCAAGCCTGACCTTAAAAACGGCAAAAGCAGGAGATTCCACCTCCCTAGGTAACGCATTCCAGTGCTTCACAACCCTCCTAGTGAAAAAGTTTTTCCTAATATCCAACCTAAACCTCCCCCACTGCAACTTGAGACCATTACTCCTTGTTCTGTCATCTGCTACCACTGAGAACAGTCTAGATCCATCCTCTTTGGAACCCCCTTTCAGGTAGTTGAAAGCAGCTATCAAATGCCCCCTCATTCTTCTCTTCTCTTATTATGAACATATATTAACATCTATTCTTAAGCCAAAGCATATAAACTCAGTGCACAAATACTTTGTGCTACTTTATCATTCTATCCTTTACTAAACAACTGGTCTACAACTAGAACATTGCTTTTTGCCAAATAAGAGCATAAATTACAAAGTAGCTCATGAAGAAGCAGCCTTCAGTCCTTCCAATAATTCAATAATCATTTTTATTATTTGAAGGGTACTGAATCAATAAAAATGTAGCCTGAACAATCACTTTTAGAAAAAAAATCAGAATCTTTCAGCTATATTACTCAGAAAAGCTACCCCTTTTGTGAGTCAGCCCATTGAGTTTTCTACAGCTTTCCTTCAGCTGAGTAGACAGATATGTCTCAACAAAACACAAGTCCTTTTCTGTAACCAGACATTCTAGATATGCAAGCTAACAAACACTTGTCCCCTCTCTTAAAGACAACCCCAGTACTGGAGTATCTGAGCACCTCACAATCTTTAATGTGTTTATCCTCACAACATCCCTGTGAAGTATGGAAGTTCTACTTTCACTACTTTATAGATGGGGAAGATAAGCCATAGAGGAGATAAGTGACTTGCCTAAAGTCACCCAGAAGCCTGTGAAAAAGTAGAGAACTGAACCTGGATTTCCCAAGTCCAAGACTAACCACTGGTCCGTGCTCCTTTCTAGCCTATCAGACACATTTTCTTTTACTGAATTAGTTAATCAATTTTAGAAACTGCTAATTTCAGTTATTTACAAGCTGCATGCCTATTTCAGGTGTGGCCTACACAGAAACATTCACCAAAATCACTATGTTGGTTTTTAGTTACACCTTTTGTCACCTCTGTGCAAGCTTTTATGTAGACCTTGTTACTGTATTTTGGAATAAAAGTCTTCTATTTCAATATTGCAAAATAACAAAAAATATGCATTGCATTAATTTAGCTATTGCAGTATAGACCAGTCCTTAGATAGACATTACTAGAAGCAACATTTCACTCTTCCTTACATAGAAAGTAAGGGGGCTTGATTCAACACTACTTAGCAACTTTTGCAGTTATATATATCTGTGCAAATTCAGGAAAAGAGAAAGCATGTTGTGTCATACTTAGGGTGCCCTTCAGGAGCATCACTGATGAGATTTGGAAGAGAGTTCCTATATCGAGTGATTATTTTGCCATGCAAGGTTCTGTGGAACCACAAGCAGGCAGAATGAACCAGGATGGCAGAAATGGGGAGAGGATACTTTAAAACTAAAGAAATAATTAGAGGATGCTCCCTCTTATTAAAAACAACAAACACAGGAAAAAGAGAGAGAGAGAGGACGCAAGCACAAGAAAATCATGGTTTTATATTTTAGGTAGGGCTATAAATACAGGTTGATATCAGCAAGTTATGTTGAGTTCTTTAATAAGATACACTTAATAGTCTATCAGATTTAAGTGTGGATTCCCTACTAGATGATACACAAAAATAAGTTCAGTTTACGTTAACTTGTGTTAAAGGCATGCATCAAAAAAAGAGACTAGATAGAGCCTGGTTTCTTGAAAAGAAAAAAAAAAACCCTATTTTTGTTCTTTTGTTTGTTTATTTGTTTGTTTGTTGGTAGTTGTGAAGGAGTGAGTCCCATTTCCATGTTCTCAGCATGAGAGCCTAATGCAATGGACAAAAACTCAGGGAAAAATGAGGATTCATCCTCAGTTCCATTGTAGCTTTGTCAACTCTGATAAGCAGATGGATTTGTTTTAGCAGCAGCTCCAGCTCCCTGGGGTCTGAGCTCATTGACAGAGAACAGATAAGTCTGAATTCTAAAACACAAGTGATACAAATAAATAAATAAACAAACAAACAAACAAAATACGCTATGACAGTATCTCAGTGATGAGCCTGCCCAGCGTGCTCTGACTCCATTTGTGGCAGAATACAGTGTAGATGTTTTAGACTGGTAACAGAGACATATATCGTATAATAACTGTATATGTATCTCTGGCTGGTGCACTGACATTCAGAAGATAACAGGTGGAATTTGCATTCTATTACACACATAACAGAGTAAAATGTAGCAAGCTGAATTCATTCCTGAAAAGTATGAAATATCCTTTGTGCTATATCTGAATGACTCAAATTGCAACATGCACATATTCACTGCAACATTTTATCTATGGATAACTCTTAAGAATTCCAGAATGTAGTGTATTTTCGATGAACGGCCATTCATTTGGCCCACACTGTACAGTATGTAATGCCATTACTTCAATTATAATAGGTTTGCCTCTTGTGCAACCTGGTCCCCTGAGGCTCAGCAGTCACAAGAGGTTAATCTAGTTTTCCGATTTTTGATTTAGTCAAAGTTCTACTATCTCCACTTGCCCGCAACTTTCCCAGGGGCTGTGCAGTGGAGTGGACACATGCACAACCTCTCATCTTTCTGAGCTCAGGCATAAATTCAGAACAAAAGGAGAAGCTCAGTTGCTGTACTGAATGGTAAGATCACAAAGACACCAAAATTAAATTGAATTTGTGCAAAAGATGCGTAGTTGGAAAGGATATGGAACACGACTAATGCATTCCTCCATAATGCTTACATCTAGGCCATTTTCAGAATATTTGTTACATGAAGGAACCAAATTCATAAAACAAACTTTTTCATCTTCCCCCAACACGAGCATAATTGTCACTTCAGCTGAAGCAACTCCAATACCCTGGGAAAAGGCCTCCAGATATAAAGCACATATATAATACCAATATTACCAACATCTCTCCTATAACAAATGTGCAATACTCTTTTTTTCAAAGAAAAAGGAAGGAATACAAGATACTACTAACAACCTGATATTAAACTCAGAAAACACATTATTTGTACACACACCCACGCAGACTTGGAGGTATAGTATCTGAAGTGATTAGCCATCAAGAATGTATTTCAAACCACAATAAGGCCATTTTAGGGTGACCAGACAGCAAGTGTGAAAAATCAGGACAGGGGATGGGTGGTAATAGGAGCCTATAAAAGACAAAGACCCCAAAATTGGGATTGTCCCTATAAAATCGGGACATCTGGTCACCCTTGGCCATTTAAATAATCGTATGGGTATCACCAGCTAGAGACATGGTTTACTTTGTACAAACAACCTATGATCCAGATGGATTAGCTGCAGGCATGATTTAGCTGATGGTAAAATCAGTAGCAAAATAAAAGGGCCTAACTAATATCTGATTAGGTTATCCCCTTGGATCAGTAGTTAAGGAAGATTATTTTATTCCTGTCTAGCATAAGTGGAAAAGACAAATTTAAATATAACTAGCAAATCTTCCATACAGTGGCAAGCATTTTTAAGATAGCAGCTGCAATAAGGGAAGTTGCTTTTAAATGAGTGTCACTTGTAGATGACATTTGTCGATTTTCTCTCTCTCTGTTGTAGTGATCATCCTCTCATCTCCCCATACCTCTATTTTTAATCTTGTTTTGTTACTCTTTCAGCTGTTCTTTTTCTATTTCTCTTCATGTTTATAGTAAATGCAATTTTATGCATCATTACTTGGATTTTTTAATAAGGTTCTGCGAACCCAAGTACATTTTTAGTAGCGTTGACAAACACACTTACACACCCTTTGTTGCATTTGTTTCTTCTGCAACTCCTCTGGTTTTTTTTAAATCCCTGGGTTTTTTTCAATAAAAGTAAAGTAAGCTAATTCAGCTAGTGTCACTACTGGGGATCACTGGAATATAAATTTTCATTTCCCTTTCTTGATGATATGGTGATGATCCAAAATAGTAGAACAACAAAACTTGCAGTCTATCTGAAAGCCCTGTCAAATGTGATAGCATTGTCGATAACAAAAGGTTTAAAGAATAATACTATGGCACTTCTTTGAATCGAGGGCAAGATAATTACTATTTGAAAAACATGGTAATAAATTTATTTTCTATCTCCAATGTCCCCCACATACACTAAGTATGGTAGCTCAGTCATAGGATTCTCTTGAAAAGAACTGTACATCTATTTCAAATTAAACTCAATAATATCAGAGATGTTCAGAGAAAATTCATTCTAATACCTGTGAAAATGTAAGTTATTCTATAGCTGTCCTCCGAAAGAGTATGCTTTTCTTCCCCTAAACAGTGTTTGGCCACAGAATAGTTACAAAAGCATCTTTATCCTTGAGTGAACATTACAATTCTCTTTTTAAAAAAAGTTTTCAAAAATTAAAGTAAAACTGTTTTTGAGTGTACCTGAATTTTTTTCACAAGTCCTGTGCTAATAATTATGCAACTTACAGGTGACAAGTGACAAGAAAAAATGGTTTAGAATAAGAATGATGCATCAATGCAGAATTTTGCAAAAGCAGCAGCCATGAAAAACATCTCAATTTAAACCACAAATAACCCATGAAGCAACATTTCCCCCATTCACAGATTTCCAATTGGTCCTGCTGCAACTGAATTTAGGCTGAAGCATTTCTACTAATAGCCTATGGATTTATACACTTGGGGGTTGGTTGCCATTGACTGTGAAAATCATCTTCTCCCCCTAAATTAACCAAAGCCCATGTCAGTTGTCATGTAGGGCATCATGTACATCCATCCCAGCAGAACATGGTGATTATCTTTAAAGTTCCATTGACCCCAGATTCTCTAGATAGGAATGCTCCAGGCATACAGGTAAGTTGTGTGGTGTCCCACATACTTGATCTGTTAGGCAGCAATGAGGTATATAATGATAAAGAACAAATGCTGCCTTCATATTACTTCTTTTTCCTCCCTTTACACACTTTTTTAAAGACAGGTTTCAGAGTAACAGCCATGTTAGTCTGTATTCGTAAAAAGAAAAGGAGTACTTGTGGCACCTTAGAGACTAACCAGTTTATTTGAGCATGAGCTTTCGTGAGCTACAGCTCACTTCATCGGATGCATAGCATATCGTGGAAACTGCAGAAGACATTATATACACACAGAGAATAAACTGGTTAGTCTCTAAGGTGCCACAAGTACTCCTTTTTTAAAGACAGTAATTCACCACTTAAATCCTTTTAATAAGTGGGGCCAAATTACAGAAGCCAGGTATTCATTTCCCTCAGGATATACTCTGCTGTTGTACTAGATCAAAAGACTCTCAGATTGAACCTTCATACCACTACATTACTGTTGAAGTTATTGCTTTATTCTTTTAAAACATTTGGAGACTGAAAGAATGACTACTGCATGGGTTGCTGGCATTTTCATCCCATGCCTCTGTATTTCACTATCAGAAATTGATGTGACAAAATGGTTTTTTTTTTCCTGTTCAGCACTCACTGGAAGATATGCCTCTACCCAACATATATGCAGATTAATACTAGATCTTTGTATGGAAACCATTTTGCCACCATTGTTCAGTAATGGAAAGTAATTGCAATGTGCAGGCTTCCAGTAAAAGACAAGGACATATTTGGGGAGAGTAAATAGATTTTTTCTATACTTTTTTTTAAACAAAAAACAAACCAGAAAAATTCTTTTCCATTGGAGGACTGACTCCCAACTCTGCTCTAATTTTCTGGAAGTGTCCTTGGAAGAACATGTAGGAGGATTACTTTTGTTTAATTTCACTACTTAACCTTCACAATGTTTGCTTGTGTCCTTGTCAGCAAATACAAGTCATAAAGAACATACTCTGTTGGAAAGACAGTTAAGTGTGATGTTAACTAACTTCTCATCATCATTTAATCTTTGTGCAGATCAGGGAGGAAAAAGAACCATGCATAAAAGCACATGCATAAAAGCATCTGAAATGAACAAGAACTGATATGTGTAGTTAGCCAGCAGTGAAAATGTCTTATTGATGCAAGTATCCACAAACTGATGCAAGCCTGATTTTATATGATACCATCAACAATGTAGTGATGCTCGGCTATTCATCATTTAACGGTCCTGATCTATATTTAATTATATTATTTGTTTGTTTTATAGATTCTCTAAGAGATGGAGAACAATGACATTTTTATTTCTTTACTTATGAAAAATTGTTCAATTTTATATTTCATTGGGTAACGTTATAAACACTGTTGTAGTAATTGTAGAGTTACAAGGAGCATAAGGATATTTTATAGCAATTAGCTGACCTTGATAAAATTGAATATGATGCTCGGAGTCTTCTGTGGGTTAAAGCAAAATAATAATGTGTGTTAATCTACCAGAGATCCAGGAAGCTGGTAACATACCTATCTGGGTTTTACCTGTTTTAAAATATGCATTTTAAATTATGCATAAATTCAGCGGAGGGAAGGTTATTTGCAGAAGTTTCTTTTAAATTTATTATTTTCTGTGTATTTAGTCTCAATACATTTCCTGGGGTGAAAAATTTCTATTAATTTATGACATTTGGCTTCCAGGGGTATCAAACCATGTCCCTTCATACAACACAGAAGGAAGCAGAGCTGCCAAAATTCCCACTACATTCAATCACAGCATTAATTGAGAAAAGTCTAAGTAAAAACTGTGCCTTCCAGTTTTTACTGAATAAAGACTTTCCCTTCCAGTATGATTGGTAGAGGGAAATGAAATCCAGTAGCTCTCTCCTGGGCCAGAAGAGTGGGAGCTTCAGCTCCATGGCCCTCTTCTTTTTTCCCTCCCCCCTCCCAGGGTGCCTTGTGAAAGCCTTTCTGCTGAGGATCTAAGGGGAATTGGAACCATAGTATTTTGGGAGTGTAGCCAGGGACCAGCCAGTTTCTGCAACACCATCCACTGCTCTTTCTATAGCAGGCTGGCGTTAATGCTGAGTTACTGAGAGTCACCTCCATGGCTGCTACTGGATTGCTACAAAGGAACTAAAAAAAAGCTACTCTGCTAATACAGTATCAAGGTTTGGTAACCCTATTAGTGCAAATAACTTCTTCTTACTTCATGGTGCATAGGAGCAGGAACATAACACTGTATGGACAGCCTAGCTTTTTTAAGTTTCCTTGTGGCAACCCAGTAAGCCCTTCAGAGAACTCCCAACTGGAGGGAATCATTGCCTGAGAACTCTGTGAGTTGAACTAGGTTATTGTTTAATCCTCAAATCAAATTCCTTGTTTGTCTTCCTCAAACCCTTCGCAAAGATTCTGGTTTCTCCATTTATTCTTGACAATCTGCTGATTTCAATTGCTTAGCCTCCATTTCCCTTTCTTTCTTTCATTTTTCCCTTAAGAGGAGGCAAGGGACGATGAATAAGTGCGCTACACTTATCTTAATTTAATTGAAAATTCAGCAGAACACAAGAAAGCTACATCAGCAGAAGAATAGGACAAAGCTTTGATCTTATCTGGGAAGTAATCAAAGACAGTTTGCACTGCTATATCAAAGATGAACTGTGACATTCAAAAAGTATGATACTATCTTGTAGTGTAGGTGATCACAACACACATGACCTTCTCTAAGATGCTACACACCTTGCATATACTAGAACAACTGTACTTGTTAGATCATCATAATGAAAAAGAACTGATCAATTAAGAAATCTCTAATTTAAATTGTGCTATGACAGTGTAGCTAAATAAAAACAAAAATCCCACCAGCCACTCAATGTATTAATGCTCTGCTGATACTATGCAGTGCTTATTGTCCATAAAAATATAACTTAAGTTCTATTTAGACTAGAGTAACAACCTAGTATGAAACTAAAGCAATGTTCTCTATTTGATTGTTATGGCTAAAAATAATTAAGGACTACTAGTGAAGCCTCCTGTTCTTGAAATCATCAGTTTGCTCCCCATTTATGTAAGCAAAGTCTGAATGAACTCTCCCCTGACCATCAGTTGGGGAGGGAGAAAGACTTCAGGAGCAAGCTGTATTTACATGAACATACCTACTATGTGTAGGTATATAGCAGACAGGAGCTGTGTAGCTCCAAGTGATCGGCGGCTGGCAGGATCGGCCAGTAGAGAAGAACCAGGGCTGGCAGGACGGCCAGGAGGTGAGGAACAGTGGCTGGCGAGTTGGCCACTGGAGAGGAACCGTGGCTGGCAGGGTGGCCAGACAGAACAAGTGGTCAGATGGTGCAGCTATCCAGGTGCCTTTTTCCATGGGTGGGAGGTGAACTCTCACAGATGCACCTCTGAACCCTAGGTCTTCATTGACCAAGAACAACCACTGTGAGTGGGGTATGGTGAGGGAGCAGAGAGGCGCACAGGTTCTTGGTTGTAGAACTCAAGAACATGAGGCAGAAGATTCTGCCCCATGCACTCTGGGGTTGGTGTCCTGTTCACAGTTTCATGATTATAAACCCTGCTTGTGGCATTTTCCCCAATTAATGTCAGGTGACTTCCCTCCTTTAAAAGTTAACAGTTCTTTTTTACACTCAGACTCTATGCTTGTGAGTGGGGAAGTATGGCCTCTCAGAGGCTTCCAGGGGTGGTGTGTAATTTTCCCAGGTTACTGTGTGGGGTCTCGAGCTAGTTTTGTGTTCTGTGTTGAAAAGAAACCCCTGGACATTGAACCTGGCCCTGGTAGCTGCCAGCTCCACCTGGCAGAAGGATTACATTTAGAATTGACAATGGTGGCAGTAGTATACCATGTAGAAGTGAATCATTCTCCTCTAAATGGCTGCCTGTGTGCAGCAGTTGACATGGAGCTATATATTCCGTCCAGCTGAGTACAATAAAAATGCACATGCTCAAAGGACTCTGCTCTAGGGAATGCTGCATGACATGCCACTAACTACAGCTTTCAGAAAACACACAAGTACAAGGAGGAACAAACAAGTGAGTGACTAAAAGTATTGATGACAATCTGTAGACTTGGAGACAAAATACCTGGATTTTCACTGTCTCCACAGATAACATATTTTAAAGCCTTTGCAGTGACAAAAGGCTCTAATTTAAACAAAATAATAATAATCTGATGTGTCTTGATTCAAGTTTTCCCCAGATCATCACTGAGTTTTGACAGCTACTATACTTTATGAGAGAGACAAGCTAGGTGAGTCATAACTTTTATTGGACCAACTTCTGAAGAAGACAAGCTCTGTGTAGATTGTAAGAATGTCTCTTCCACCAACAGAAGTTGATCCAATAAAATATATTACCCCACCTACTTTGTCTCTCTCATCTCTTGGGACCAACATGGCAACTACACCACTGCAAACAACTATATTCTATATGCAAGACTGGAATTAGTTCAATTAAAATGATAAAGCAGATTAAAGTTTACAGAAATATAGTTAGCATGTGGTGTTCTGTATTTTATTACTGCTTTTAAAAACAGTTTACTGAGTCATTATCCAGTGGTTTCATCACTAGTTAATTTGACTTTTTTCACCTGCATAATATACAGCATTATCAAGCATAAAGCTTCTTGGGTAATATTTAATATTGTAGCATTTAGTAAATATGTGCATGTTATATATGACAGCAAATTCAGTATAACATACTTTGTGCGATATCACAATACCTACAGCTTTTATGCAATCGGCATGACACAGAGATGATGCAAGACCAGAAGGAAAGAAGGTGCATATCACATGACCTAACTACATTTGTTCATCTAAACGCAGGCTACTATCTGTACTAGACCTTAAACTGACCTTAAAGTTTGCTGGCTCCAATGGTATTTATGATACAGCTTTGAGAGAAGCTACTGAGTCCAAAAGAGAACTGTACTAATACATTACGTATTTTAGCACTCTTAAATCTAACTCACTTCACTTTTTATATCTCTTCACTATCATTTTATATTTTCAGACATTTAGTGAAATATGCACTGCAGACAGTGATCTAAAACTATAAACATTGCATTTTTTTAAAGTATTTTTAGGGAGATCTACATATATTATAGAATCAATATTAGACTCTAAAAAAACTGAATTAAACTATGAAACTAAATAAGGGAGCTAGGGGTAAGATTAAGAAAGAGAGGCAGAGAGAAGTGAACTGTCCCATAACTTATAAAAATTAATGACAGGAGCCAATTGCAGAGGTGCAGCATTTTCTAATTTCTGGGAATAGCTGAAAGGTTTTATCAGCCTGCAGCAATTCTAGCAGAAACAAGTCACAGAAGACTAATATATAGTTTTCCAATAAAGACCGAATGGCAATGGCACCTTTTAAAACACTGACACAGTGATGGCAATAGTGATGGGGAACAGTGGTAGCAAAACAAGTTCAGTTCGGAAAGGTAATTATAATGGCCAAAGTTAAGATAAAGCTCAGAATGAGGAATTAACTTTTAAACTCCCAAACAAATAGATCAATTTTCATCAATCTGGTCTTTTAAAAATGCAAGAATCACCCAGGTTAACAGCTGTTTCTTAAACCCCTTTTGTCTCCCTAAACTACTATAATTCTCTACCCCTTCCACTACTCTCAACCTTGGCATATTCTTCAGATTGAAAATATTTTATTATAACTGTTCTTAGCCCTAACTGTCTGTCTAGGAGGTACCTCAGGGAAGGGGTGCAACAGGTAAACGCAGTGTTCTCAGGTGTTTAGGACCGGCTCTGCTGATCATGTCAAACTAGTATAGCAATAGAAGCTGGAGAGGTCCTGCCATCTTTCATTTGATTACACTTGCCATTAGATGGCAATTATTATTACAAGTGTTTAATAATAAGCAATTAGTGCACTGCACATTATTTTTGGTCATTGTGAGCTACATACATACTAGAGCTGGGTGACTGTTTCAAGTAGAAACATGCACTGGCCCAAAGTAGGTGCATCTATGGGTTATATCCTCAATGGGACTATAGCAGTTAATACCAGCTGAGGATATAATACTGTACCCTTTTGGAATGTATATGTAACTTTGATTACTTGTAACAATGATTACTTGTAACACCCTACTTCACATAACAAATGGGTATAAACCAGTGGTGGTTGCGGGCCACATGCGACCCATCAGGGTAATCTGATTGAGGGCCGCAAGACATTTTGCTGACATTGACCGTCTGCAGGCATGGTCCCCTGCAACTCCCAGTGGCCGCAGTTCGCTGTTTCCGGCTGTTCTCTAGCTCTTCTCAAACTGTGGGTTGGGACCCCAAAGTGGGCCATGATGCCATTTTAATGCAGTCACCAGGGTTGGCTTAGACTTGCTGGGGCCCAGGGCCAAAGCCTGAGCCCTACCACCAGTAGCCAAAGCCAAAGCCCGAAGGCTTCAGCCCTGGGCGGCGGGGCTCAGGTTATAGCTCCCCCTCCCACCCCCCACACCCCCCCGCCTGGCCCTTGGATTTTGGCTTCCCCTCTCCCCTCCAACCTGGGGCAGTGGGGCTCCGGCTGTGGTGACACCACCCGGGATGGTAGGACTCAGGCAGGCTCTGGTTTTGGTCCCGCATCCTGAGGTCATGTAGTGATTTTTGTTGTCAAAAGCGGGTCATGGCGCAATGAAGTTTGAGAATCCCTGGTCTAGATAATACTTAGTCCTGCCATGAGTGCAGGGGACTGGACTAGATGCCCTTTCAAGGTTCCTTCAGTTCTATAATTCTATGATTCTATGATTTTACACCTCAAAAGAATGGCTCAGGTGTGGGTACCTCCCTCACATCCTCTGCAGTGAAGACCAAGGCAAAGAAATCATGTACCTTCTCCACAATGGCCCTATTTTTCTTGAGTGCTCCTTTAGCACCTCAATCATCCAGTGGCACCACTGATTGTTTGGCAGGCTTCCTGCTTCCGATGTACTTGAAAAAAAAATGCTGGTACAGTTTGAGTCTTTGGGCAGGTGCTCTTCAGATTCTTTTTTGGCCTGCCTAATTATACTTTTATATTTGACTTGAGAAAGTCTATGCTCCTTTCTATTTTCCTCAGTAATAATGTTGTTTTCAATGGGACTATTTACCAAGTGAGTTATTACTCAATGTTTCTTCCTACTTTATGTGCTCTTAGGAAAAAAAGAAAAAGATGAAGAAGTAGGTGAATTTTGCTCTGCTCTCTAAATTAGCTACTGCAAAATAACCTTAAGGGGGAAAAATGGTAGACAAACAAGCTCAACATGGCAAACGTTAAAGAAAAACATCCTTGTGCTCAATTATATTGCACAAAAAAAGTTCAAAAATCATTTGTTTCTGTGATGAAAGGACACTTGCACTATTTTCAAATGTTAGTGAGATCCGGAGCAATTTGCTGAGTAAGCTGCAGCCGCACAAGTTAAGACTAAATACCTTGCCTGGGTAACTTAACACATGGTAAAATCCAGTGTGAACAAGGTGGTGTGTAGTTTTCATATGAGTAAGCTTATCACATTAAACCCTCATGTAAACCCAAATTCTAACATCTTGAGCAGTCCTGGAGGGGCTTCTTGTGGAGTAAGGTACTACTCAACGTGAGTAATGGTTGCAGAATGTGGGAGCATAAAAAAGCTTTCAGGCAATTTTTTAAACGCTTGTGCAATTTTGAAATAAAATCTAAATATATATGGATACGGCCCAGGGAACATGAAAACTGTTGAGGTTGAGCCAATAACACCCCAAAACCTCTGCTATTAATTATTGACCTATGTGAATCCCATGGGTTCAAATGCCCCAGCTGTACACCACTTGTGAGAGTTAAACCAACACCTCAATACCACTTTTTCATCAGTTAAAAAGAAAAAATTATACCCTAATATATTGATATCCCACCCTATCGTAGTTGTGGTCTGGGCTCTCTTCCTTGTACTTCAATCCAAGACTGAGGGGCTATTTTTACAAGCTTTTTATCATCATCCTGTGTCACTAGTTATTTGCCCTTAGGCAACAGTACTCCGTAATCTCAGAATTGACATTTTAGACAAATTCAGTCTAGAAATAGGATACAATGTTGTAACAGTGAGGATAATTAGACGTTGGAACAATTTACAATTGATTGGGGTGAATTCTCTATCACTGGAAATTTTAAAATCAAGATTGGATGTTTTTCTAAAAGATATGCTGAGTCAAACTATAGCTATTGGACCTAAAGCAGGAATTAATTCAGGAAAATCCTCTGCAATGTGTTACGCTGGAGGTCAGACAAGATGATCATAATGGTCCCTTCTGGCCTTGACATCTATGTGCTACATCTCAACCCACAATTCTGGTCAACAGTTTCCATACTCCCCATCCCACTTTTATAGAATTCTGGAATATTCCTGAGCTCAAACAGTATTTGAAGTCAGATGAATTATTGTCAGATGAATGAATGTGCCTACTTCCTGGTTGGTAGGTCTCCGAATCACAAAAAGCACCAGCAACAACTAAAATACTTTTTGTCAGTCTGGGCAGAAATGTCAAGTTTTGAATGAGCACAGAGAATGAATTACTCTCTCACCCATAGCAGTAGCCCTTACATATCAGAGTTGTTGCACATTGGCTGAGCATTGGTAGAGAAGTTTACATATACTGTCTTTGCAGTAAATAGATGACTAGCATCCACAGGCTACCCATCCATGGTCACTTTGTATAAGCAATACATTCACATAAAAATAAATAAACAGAGAAGATAGATAAAGAACTTGACCAGTATTCTTTAAAACAAAATTTTAAATAAACAAATGCATTTTTAACTGAAATTGCTTTGTTTGAAAGTTCCCACTGATGCCTCTGTAAGCCAGCAATGTGGGATTGTTTGGAAATTCCATTTGTATAAAACCCCAGAGACATTTCTCATTCCCTAGTCAAGGTGGCAGTGAGTCCAATAGGAGCCAGAACTCTTCGAAAAGCACTGCTGACTAGAGGTTCCTCAGCCCAGTTAAGATTTTCATGTTAGGCTGTAGTAAATCTAATGTCATCTCCTTAACTCAGATAATTAATACAGAACTCCTTTAAAAAATAAGTACCTGAAAGTATAAGAAGTATCTGAAAAATGGAACTCAGAAAGTTCCCAAAAGATTTTGTCCCACCTTCCATTTAAAAAACCCATCAATTGTAATATGAGGAGTAAGGCAGTGAATGTGTTACTCTCTGCTCTCAGGTGTTTATTCACACTCTTTGTTAACAGTCAATTCTCGGCCCTTAGATGCTCATCTCAGGGCAGATTTGGGGTCCAGAGACTTGCTAGATCATAATCTTTGGCACATTAATTTTCTTTTAACACTGAATTTCAAATGGAATTTCAGCCCTCCCACCTATTTCCTGAGATACGGTTCTGATTTTAGATCACACAAGATTGTGTATCATATGCTATTAAGCCAAAGCCTGTGGCATTCCCACAGCCAAAGATTACCTGTTCATTCCTAACCATTATGCTGCCTTTCCCTAGGCATCACAGCACAGTATGGGAAAGGTCATGTTCCCCAGTTACATTCTGCCCATCAAACAAATTCAGAACCAAAGAAGTCAAGAAGGGCACGGTGAAGGATAACTAGACTCCATTCCCCCAAAGCAGGATACTTTTGCTGTTAATACGTGAAGGTAGGATTCAGGAGATCTGGGGTCAATTCCTTGCTTTGCCACAGACTTCCTATGTAAAGACTTCAATGGCTCTAAGCTAATTTACACAAGCTGAGGATCTGGACCTTAATCTCTCTTCCTCCTCTATGAAAGTGTAGATAATAATACTTCTCTATCTCTCAAGAGTATTATGAGCATACATTCATTAGGCACAATAGTGATGGAAGCCATATAAGTAGACATTTCAGTGAGAAAAACTCCAAATTCAGGCTCTCACTATTTTCTCAGGGGGAAAAGAAAGTGATCCACTACTAAACTGCACAACCTCTCACCACTGCACAAAAGTTTGTATATGACAAATCTTTCATACGTTGAAATTATAAGATATATAAATAGATTTCCTGAATTCCTCCCAGACGTACTGAATTTCAAGTATATTTCTGATAAACAGGCTGTTAAAATATTCTGCAGAGCTTCCTCTATTTGATTCTTAGAATGCACTTATTTTTCAAGAGTTGTGCAGCTACAAGCTGAAGGGACAGGGCTCTCCATCCCTTAATTTTCTATTTTATTGCATTTTTTATTAAGATACATCATTAAGGGATGTTATAAAGAGGACAGTGATCAATTATTCTCCACATCCACTGAAGGAAGGACAAGAAGTAATCAGCTTAATCTGCAGCAAGGGAGATTTAGGTTAGATATTAGGAAAAGTTTCCTAACTATAAGTACAGTTAAGTACCGGAAAAGGTTATCAAGGATGGTTGCAGAATCCCCATCAGTGGAGATTTTTAAGAATAGGTTAGACAAACACCTGTCAGGGATCATTTAGGTCAGGGGTTTCCAAATTTGGTTTGCAGCTTTTTCAGTGTAAGCCCCTGGCGGGCAGCGAGATGCTTTGATTACTTGAGTGTCCCCGGGTACGGCCGCTCGCAGCTCCCAGAGGCCGCGGTTGGCCATTCCCAGCCAATGGGAGTGGTGGGAAGTGGTGGCCCAGCCCGCGCTGCTTCCCACAGCTCCCATTGGCTGGGAACAGCGAACCGCGGCCACTGGGAGCTGTGAGCGGCCATACCTGCGGTCGCTCAGGTAAACAAAGCATCTCGCGGCCCGCCAGGGCTTACCCTGAACAAGCCGCGAGCCAAGTTTGGGAACCCCTGATCTAGGTATACTTGGTCCTGCCTCAGCACAAGGGGATGCCCTAGATGACCTCTGGAGGTCTTTTCCAATCCTACATTTCCATTATTCTAAGGTTGTTTGCATCATTGCAATTATGTTTGCTTTGATCTTGATGCAAGAGCTAGAATTATTTGTGATAAGCAAAAAAGACCATCTTACTTAGCGTATGTCAATGAATAATTCACCATGAAGCCACTCATGGCTTATTTATCAGCATCTATCACCATTATTGGGGTTGAGGTTAACATTAAAAACCATCAAGCAATAACTTGATTGAAAGCAACAGACAAAAATAAACATGCAGAAAATAAGTACAATCTGAAGGGTAATGGGTTCCCCTCCTCCATAAACCATGTATAGAAAAGGAAGATTTACCCAAATTCTTCAAAACAAAATGAAGGCTGATTAGCACCAATGTATCCTCTCAGGGGCTAGGGAAAGTAGGCAATGAAGATAGGGAGCATGGCTCCAAAATGAAGTCTGGAGAGCTGCAGATATTCAGAGGCCCCTAAACCCCACAGATCATAAGGCAGAAACATCGAAGAACTCTCTCTCTCCTTTATCATTATTTATTGATTTATATTACTGTAGTACCTAGAGGCCCTAATCATAGACCACCTTCCCTCCCTATTACTGACTGGACAACTTGGCTCGGTTGCTATGCCAGCTGGGCTGCAGCGGAACACTGACTCCTCAGAAGGGTGTCACAGAAAGCAGAGGTGCAGTTAATCCTGCAGGCAGCATTAACCAATCTTTTTTAAATTCACTACTTATGCCATGGTGGTGGATGAAAATTCACTGTGGACTTTCCCTGATTTCTGACCTGATGGCTGGCTTCCTCTGAGCCCCTTTCAGTATAGAGTTGGTGCAGAAGGTCTGACAATGACTAGAGCAGGGGTTGGCAACCTTCAGCACGTGGCCCATCAGGGTAATCTGCTGGCGGACTGCGAGACATTTTGTTTACATTGACTGTCCGCAGGCACGGCTCCCCGCAGCTCCCAGTGGCTGCCGTTTCGCTGTTCCCGGCCAATGGGAACTGCGGGAAGTGGCGGCCAACATGTCCCACAGCTCCACTGGTGCGCACTGGGAGCTGTGGGGGGCTGTGCCTGCGGACGGTCAACGTAAACAAAACGTCTCATGGCCACCAGCGGATTACCCTGATGGGCTATGTGCTAAGGCTTGCCGACCCCTGGACTAGGGAGAGGAGGGATACATTTAATTTAGTTGCCTTGGCCTTTTCCATATCTCTTTATAAGGTTCCCATTTGATCACTGTGGTTTTGTTCCCCGCCATCCAACCCAGCAGAGGGGAGCATATCAATACATGTACTATCCCTGCTGATCCATGAGCCCCCCTCATTATGTTATAAAAACCTACCACCACAGATTTCAGCTGGAGGCACTTGGACTTATTCTTTACTGAATGGGCTTGGAAATGCAGTTGTCTGAGAAGCTGGCTGGGCAGAAAGCATTTTTCCCCTTTGTTGTACATTCCACCTCTGTAATGTTAGATTTAATCCTCAGATTATTTGAGCAGCCTCGAGTGAGAAAGCAACGTCTTTACCTCTCCATTACTCTTGGCTCTCAAATTGTTGAGCTGGAGTTAAGCTATTGTAACAGCTTTTTCAATCTTTTCAAACGTGCACTTGAATTAAAAAGTGCAGTCAAGTTGGTAAATTTCAATTGCCTTGACTCTGAAAATGTCAGTTCAAGCTGAAACAAAATTGTTTTGAAAACTAGTAATTTAATACAAATTGAGTACTGTATAAAGTAAGCATATATTTGAGTATGCAAGCCCCATCTAATGCTATTCATTATACTCCTTGAGAACCTGTGAAATGAATTAATATTCCACACAAAATTCTTCCCTAAGAAACAATATCATAACTCCAAAGGAGAGGGAAAGTGCATTTTGCAAGCCCATAAATTCTTAGAGCCAAAATGTCCCTGATGCGGATTATTCCTTGGCACTTCAATGTTTATGATTGGTAGCTTGATTGGTGTAGAATGGAGTGTCTCCATCCCTCCTCCCGCTTCCCCCTCCTCCCCTGTTCTCTTCCCCTCAAAGAACTCAGAGGGGACTGGCCCAGAAACCTTCCTCAAATTTTGCTGGAGGCCCTGACCGTGCACACAAAGACCTTGCAAATTGAAATATGGATTGTGGTGATAGGACAGGGACTTTTTTATATCATTCTGGAGAAACTAGGATAAATTAATGTTGAGAAGATGAAGCTGTAAACCCTGTGGGTCAAAGGGAACATGCCGTAGGCACAGATGGGTGCTACCCCACCCAAGTGCTACCCCACCCAAGTCCAGGGAGTCCAACACTCATAGAGCACCTACAGAGGCACTCCTGAGTGGCCAGGAGGAAGAGAAAGAGCATAAAGCAGAACTGACTCTCCTCTCACCATCATTGGCCTGGATTCACAATTTTTTCTCTCCTTTGCTCTTGGAAGAGGAGTGCAACATTTGGTCTTACAAAAAATTGCAATAGAGATTCATTCCTTACAATCCTGCAGTCTCTCCCATTTTAAATGACTCAAGCAATGGGGTTTCCATCACCTACCTTGCAAGACTATTACCATTAGGCATTCTACTTTGCATCACTTGTTTCAATATTTCATTCTGTTCATTAATATTATGCATTGCTGTAATAATATTTATTTAGTACTCTTTTCCTTCAAGCCTTGACTTCGCCTGTTTGGAGCTGTTTGGTTACTAATTCTTTCATATGCATGGTATTCAAAGTAATTATTTCTTCACTACTGTACTACCTGTAGTTTCCTCATTTTTTATCTCTTTCTACATTCTTCCTTGAAATAATTATGGCTTTGTTTAGCTGGATTACCATTCATAGTATCATTGTAATTGCTAATATATGCAGTAATTGTTTACCAGTAAACATGTAGATGAACGGATGAAAATAAGACATAAAAATAATGTAATGAGGAGCAATTTGCATGTAATGGAAGGTACAATGCAACTGCATGAGAGAATGAGAGAGATTTTTAATCTTATACCCAACACCAGAAAGTTCCTCGTGACAATGAGGTCAAGCCTGCTCTCAAACAGATGCATACAACTCCCACTGAGGTGAAGGAGAATTGACCATATATCTGGGAGCAGAGTATAGGGCTTGATGCTGAAAGGTTTTTAGCACTCTGGCCTTGATACAACAAAACATTTACAAATGTGCTTAAAGATAAACGGATACTCAAGCTCAGTACCTTGCAGGATCCGGCCAACTGCTCTTTGACCTCAGTTCCTTTCTTCTAACAAAGCAAAATTTAAAATCTGCCCAGGGGAACTACAGAAGGACTCAAAAAATATTTGCTTCATTAACAGAGAGAACAATGCCTCTGGATCTGGACAAAGAGAGTTCAAATCAGGATCCAAAATGTGCCAGATTTTCCTGATTTGATCTATAAGTGAGAGAGTCTTGAGGTGAAAAGCCTGATCCTAACTCAGATCTATAGACTGGATGTGGAACTTTGGTCTAGGCCCATTTCTAATGCAAACCAGTAATTGGTTATACTTATTATAGCAAACTATATTTGTTTTGATTGTTAAACCAAAATCAAAAGAGTTAAAGGACAAGATTATCAGATGATTTAAACTATTATAGCTTCACTAAAATCAGTGCAGCGCACTGATTTACACGATAAAAGGATCTTGCCCCATCTGTGCTTACTGTAGCAAACACATGGAATTTTCTTAATTGTGTTTACTAGAAGAATTGATCGGAATTTTTGTTCAAAACTTTTTATGGAAAAATGGTCTTTTAAAATTTAATTTCCTGAGAATATTTTCATTTCCCCTCCCCCAAAATTTTGCAGGTTTTGGTGAAAAACAAAGTCCAAAAATTGTTTTTGCTCGGTTTTCAAAATCACTTTTAATTATGTTTTTTCTTTGCTTGCTCCCCACCCTTCTCTCCCTTCATTACTTTTTTGCCCATTTTTCAGGCACAAAAGGGAAAAAACTAATTCAAAATATTTTGTAAAACATACTTATCATTTTTTAAAAACTTGTTGTATTTTCATAAGGACTCCTCAAGCCAGAGCCTTAACTTGAAGCTAACTGAGCTCTGTCATTTTATCTGAGTAAAGGATCTAGCCCCAAGCATCTTTATTTTAGAAAAAAGATGTAAGGTGTAGAAAATACCAACAACACGCACACATATCCATACATACCTGGCACAGTGCGCTAAGAAAGCAGTATTTCAGTCAGACTCACAAATAAGTTCTATTCACCACATCTCTTTAGAAAATTCTGACAAATTAAATAATTAGATATACACTTGTGGTTGACAGTTTAATTTTGTTTTAATGAGGACAGTAATACACCTGTTTTCAGCACAAAGAAACATTGTGCTTTGATAAAACCACATTATGTTGTCTCACAAAGAAAGCAAAGCAGAGACAAGCATTGAGACTGTAACAATAGAAAGTGAAAACATGACAAAGATCTTTTCCCAGTCTCGTTTTATTTATGTATATTACACATAGGAGGTTGCTGGGGCATTGTACTCTTTTTCTTACTGGATCACAAGAGAGGGGAAGGATCATAACTTAAAAGAGACATAGCTTCAAATATGTTCTGCAGTTCTTCCCATTCATGCGTGAATGAGTAAGTACTAATCCGCTTCTAGCTATTATTTCAATTGCTTAAATGGCAGTATTTTTTATTCATATTTTGTCACAATTATAATAGTGGCAAATAGCTAAAGAATAGAATTTGCTGGTTGCTATTTCTTTCTACTAGAGACCGCTATGGTTACCAAGGCAACAAACACAAGGCCAACTTCTGCACAGACTGACGACTGACAACTTGTGTAGTTCCATTAAAGTCAACAGGATTGTACAGGAATGCAAGAGTCAGAGCATTTGGCCCAGAGATATTGACTGGCTATAGATACAAGGTGTCCAAAAAGCCATCTTCAACTGAGATTTCTATTAGCTGAGCCAAAGAGAGGGTCCATTTTGGCTCTCCAGGAAGGACACTACTTGGGCATGTTCCTGAAAGCTGCTGACTATGGGGTTCACCAAAGTCATATAAAAGCAAGTCGAGCCACACGAATGGAGGATTCCATTAACTGGCCAAATAAAACATTCTGGCTGGCACCCTCTTGGCAAACACTGAAGTAGGTTAACTGTTGTAAGCAGTGTTACCCCCCGCTTTGAGTTTGCCAGCTCCTGGAGTGCCAGACTGAGTCTCTAATGGTACATCTACACTGCAGTTCAAAACCTGCAGCTGGCCTATGCCTACTCACTCAGGCTCGCGGGACGTGGGCTAAAGGGCTGTCTAATTGCAGTGTAAATGTTTGGGCTGGACTCCCCCCTCGTGGGCTCCAGCCCAAGCCCAAACAAATACATAGCAATTAAACAGCCCCTTAGCCCAAGCCCCATGAGTCTGATACCACAAGCACGTGCCAGCTGCAGGTTTTCAATTGCAGTATAAACATATCCTGCAGGGCCCTACCAAAAGAACTACAACAAGAGTGGTTGTCAGAGTTCTCTGCGAGCTTTAAGTAGAAGTAGACAGGGCAGCTCTCATGGGCACATAAAAATGACAATTTCAGAGGATTATTTAAAAAAAACCCACAATTTTAGAGGAGAGAAATGATTATTTATTATATGTATTACCGTACCACCTAGGAGCCCTAGTCACCAGGTCTCCATTGTGATAGGCACTGTAAAAACACAGAAATAAGATGGTCCCTGGCCGAAAGAGCTCACAGTATATGAAAAAAGACAACAGCTGGACACGGACAGATGGGGCAGTACAAGAAAACAATGAGACAATATTGGTCAGCATGACAGGCTGACCTCAACACAACAGTAGCCTAACCATTGTCAGGTTTTCTGTAAGCATCAGAGCAAAGGAGAGTTTGGAGGTGGGTTTTGAAGGTGGATAACAATGTACCTTTGCACCTGCTCCCAAGCATAAGGGGTATGAGGAGAGGAAGCACAAAGGATGCTTGTTAAAAGTTTAACATGTGAATTACAAAAGACGGATCAGAGACAAAAGTCGACATCTCAGTAACAAATGAGAGATATTCGGTAAAGTGGGGACAGACTGTGCCGGGCTTGGAAAGTGAAGACAAGCACCTTATGTTTGGTGTGACACAGAATGGGGAACAAGTGGAGGGATGCAAAGAGAGGGGTCACATGGTCTAAGTGATGAGCTAGGAAAATGATTTTTGCAGCAGCATTTTGAAGGGATATCAGTAGGAAAAGATTGCATTTGTCAAGGCCGAGGGAGAAGGATTTTGCAGTAATCAAGCTGTGAGCTGATGAGAGCCAGGACCAGAATTTTAGCTGTATAAGAGAGGGTGTACCTTACAGATGATATACAAAAAGAATTGGCAAAATTAGACATAGCCTGGATATGAGTACCTAAAGAGAAGTCCAAGTCAGCGATGATACTCACATTATAGGCCTGAGTGACAGGCAGGATGGTGATATTGTCCACAGTGATTGAAAAAGAAGTCAGCGGGAAAGGTTTGAAAGGCAGAGGAATTCCAGGACTGTCAGTGATAAAGTATGAAAAAAACATTCTATGAGATGCAAGGAGGAATTGTTATCTAGCAGTGTGGTCCAAGCTGTGTCTATGCATAGAGACAGTCACAAACAACAAGATCAGATACGGAGTGGTAAGACTGAAAGTGTGTTTTAGTGGAATCCACCTAACATCCCAAAACAATATTATATTTCTTTATTGAAATTCCACTAATATAAAAATAGCAAAACAAAAACAAAAGTATGTGGGAAAGAAGAGTTCAGGGATCAAGCCAGTTCCCCATTGCCCTATAGTCTGCCATCATTCACTGTCATCCTATTTGACTTATTTGTATTCTTCCCACACATTCTCTGAGCCCCCTCTTTATGTTCCTTCAACTTCTCAAGCTCCCCTCCATCCCTTTTCCATGCCCTGCCATATCCTGTCTCCACTCCATATAGCCCTCCTATTCTTGCCTCCCACAGAGCACTAATTCCAATCCTGGGTAGCCCAATTTTGAGCCACCCAGTCCCCTATCTCAGTCTAAATCCCTCCTAGTCCAGTACCCTCCTCTCTATGTCCCTCATTCTTGATCCCCCAGGCTCCTTCCAAAGGAATAATTCCAAATTACATCACACATTGACATCAACTTTATGAAAATACTTTTTAATTGAAAAAGAATACATTTTTAATTACTGTGGTATTTTACAGATGTGTTTCTGTTCGTCTCATCTCTTAAGGAGCACATGCTACCTTATAATGAACATTCCTAACAGATGCATATTGAAGTTTAACTCGTATTACTTTATTAGAATTCTACCAATAACTCCTAAATAATGCATTTATTAGACTTCATACTACAATGTAGCCTGCAATTTACTGTATAAGAGATGATAAATGACAAAAGATGAGCCCTTCAGAATCTTTCTAAGTGTCATTAGGAATTCGCTCACGTGTCCCACAAAACATCTTACAACACTTAACATCCTTGTAAAAGAAGTCTTAGCTCCAGTTATTGGTATCTTTATTTAAATGCAGATCTTTAGATTCCCTAGAGATTGGTAAAATTCCTTGTTTTTCTCCTGGCAGCTCTATGCAAACTTTTCTCATTATCCACAAAGAAAGAACTTTTTTAGTTTCTGTTTCTTTTGTAGACAAGATCTACATTTTTTTTTGTACAAGTCTGCCTTTAATACTGTAACTATACCTGCAATGATGGGTCACATAAAACAGAAAACATTTATACTACAAGTGAATAGGCAGATTCTATACTACAATCATGTTACATACAGAACAATTAATCACAACGTCTCCTAGTTCTTATATAGTGCTTTTCATCAGTAGATCTCAAAGTGCTTTACAAGGAGGTAAGTATCATTATCCCCATTTTACTAATGGGGAAACTGAGGCACAGAGCGGTCAAGTGATAGAAGGAATATGAATTCAGCTCACACAAAATTTAGGGATTTTCTTCCTTAACCCATGTGGCTGGGCCTAGATATTTAAGGAGATTGAGATAAATGTATAACATTTTGCACCACAGCTACAATGCAGCTAATTGAGAGTTAAGATGCAGTAGTAATCTTGGAGCCAGGACTCCTGAGTTCTTTTCTTCACACTGTCACAAGCATACAACATAATTTTTTTTAAATCACAACATCCCTAATTTTAGTTTATGCATTTTTAAAAACTAGTATAAATCACCAGATATCGGGACAAATTCTGCATTCAGTGACACAGCTGTAAAAGCCAGTATAACTCTGGTCTGGAATAATTTAGTGGAGTTAACACAGGTGTTACCTAGCACTGAATTTGTCCCAGTGATATCAGCTGCAATGAGCATCAAGACTTATTGACCTGAGAGGTAAAAATAATTACCTAAACAAAGCTACAATCAATGTAAAGGAGGAAGTGCAGTCTAGAGAAATGAGCACTGGACTGCAAGATATAACACCTAAATTCTAATCTCTGCTGGACCATTAACTTATTCTGTGGCCTCAGGCTATTTAGTTAACCTCTCTATTTCATTTTCCCAATCTATTAAATGGGATACGAATATTTACCACACAGGGTTGTTCTGAGAATATTTAATATTCGTTTTGAACTTCAAAAGGTGTTACAGCAAAGTATTATTATTATTATTATCATCATCATCATCACCCACTGCCTGTGCAAATGAATAAATAATAATGTGTTTATGCCTTAAGACCTCTGAACCCTAGTTATAGATAACAGCAAAAGGCCACAAACTTCAAAAACACGTCATAGAAATATGAACAATGAGTCAAAATTAATCCCTGGTATAATATTCTTGAAGCCAGTGAAATTACACCATGGTCAGAATTTGCACCATAACCTTAGGTATCCATAATATACAGATTATTAAATGTTGAAGTATAGTTAGGCACATAAAAGTAGTAAAGTCAGTGAGAATACATGGAACTGTCAAGGAAAGACAACCCTCTTCAAAAACAGCATTATTATTATTACTTCTTATTCACAATGCAGTAGACTCAAAGATCCCAATCAGCATTGAGGCCCTAGTGTGCTAAATACAAACTTCTAGAAATACATGGTACCCGGGCCAATGAAATACAGTTCAAAATAAAAATGAAAGATAACTAGGGCTATGTTTTAGTCATGGATATTTTTAGTAAAATCATGGACATGTCATGGGCAGTAAACAAAAATTCATGGTGTTGGTCTCAACTGAAGAGAAAAAAAGATGAAATTAAAGTGTGATTTTTTAGCAGACTGACATACTGCTAAAATTAACCTTCAGAAAAATCCCCTCTTTTGAACAGGAAGCAACACAGGAAAAGTCCTTTAAACTGAACTGACAGACCACATGAAGCAGATTCAATATAAGGAATTTGAAACATCCAGAAGAAAGCCAGGTTTATTCAACATAACCTGCCCCCCCCCCCCCCCAACCAAAAACGACAACCTAACTGAGCTATCTTGAACTCTTACTTATGTATCAATCACAGGGATAACTTGATTTTGTACCCTTTGAGTAAAGAATTCAGGATAGCATCCCTTTACTTTGAAGTGAAAGCCTCATAATATAGCAATGTTTAATTAGTCCTTTTTAATCAGGTGCCCAATCCAAATTCTTTTCCCCAAGGGAGTAAGGAACTGTATACACAGCATGAAGAGCTTTCCAGTACTGAGATGCTGTGCAAAAAGTGCAGAGAAAATGGGTGAACTTTGAGGAATAAGAACTATTAAGTGGCAAAAGGCAAAGGGGGAAGGAATAATTCATAACAGTTGAAAACCATCCATAGAAAATTTTTTCTACATATCTTAAATAACACAGATGATATTGATAACCAATTTGTCTTTGTAAGTGGATGAAAAACAGGAAAAATCTTCTTGAAAGTTGTCAATTTTTTTAATCAGTTCTTGAAATTTGGTTGTAAAGAGAGAGGCATTTTTTTCCACAAAAATAAGTCATGAAACATTCATATAACTTTTTATCATAAAGTTAAAATTCAGAACATTTTGACTGGATTTTTTGGATTGACTGTCATGTGGTTTAAGTGAGTTCCACTGTATACATTAATTGAGTTTTTAAAAAATCTTACTCTACAATTCTTCGTTGCTTAAAATATAAAAAAGAAGTGTCAACAGCTCTGGCGAGTCATTTTTGTATAGTACTACAAGAAAGGGAGAATACCCCCTTAAACTAGCTGAAAGCCTGAGAGTATTCTTAGAACACCTAAGCACAGCTCCTGTGTTCTTCCAAAAGAGCAAAGTACTGACAAAGGCTAAAAGTAATTGTCAGTGGACCTTCTGTTTGGACCTAGTTCCATTAAATGTTACCATCGTAATCAGTTGGTAGCAAACTATAAGCAAAACAATATTAATTTCATTAAATGACAGTTTTGAACTGTTTGAGCCCAAAATCAGACTATAATTTTGTAAAAGCAAGCTGTGACAGAAAAGTAAAGCAAAATTTACAGTTACTGTCACCAATGATGGATTAAGGTAGAATCAGAATGATCATCTGATTTTGGCCATGCTCTTAGAAAGGGCCCATATTTTCACAAGGGCCTCACAGATTTGTAACTCTAAGCAAGATCCATCTTAAAAAATCTCCAAGCACAACGTAAGCCACGTTCACACTTCACGTTGCTTTAAATGGTGACATCTGTAGCCCAGTGGGCCAGCTTACCTGTATTATATTCATTGGTTTGTTATCCTGCTTTATTATATTTAGTAGTAATGCAAGGAACCTACAGGCTTTTATCCTGTAAAATTTGGCTGTAGTAGATAGTGTGAGGCTTGAGGCCTATAACCTTTGGTATAGATAAACTCAAGTAACTCATAAGTTATAGGGAACTGAAAGTGGCATGCCAGAGGGGGAATTTTGTCCAGAATACTGACATCAGCTACCCACAGAACATAGCTGACTCCAGCATAGAACATAGCTGACACAAACACCCAGAAAGTTCCGGATAGGACTTCCAACTGCAAAGCTGCTATGACAGCAAATTGACATGTATGCTAATAGGGAACAACATACATATACTAACCTATAGAGAACGGATACCTTAAGGGGAGGAAATACAAATAAGGACCTCTATTTCATATGCATTGGTCATGGCAGCGTCAGCGTAACCTACTATAAAAGTAACATCCCAGGGGAAGCAGGGAGGTTGGAGAAATGTAGACCTTGGGAGGGGCGAGAATGATGGCCACCAGGGAAGATGAGGACAATGATGGTGATGAGAAAGATAATGGTTAAGTATGAAAGATAAGGGTGTAAGTATGGATGTCCAAATGTACTTTCTGTATTATCTCTGTCTGCTTCGTTAAGTTTAAGTGTGTGTATCATCTTTGCTAAATTATTAATAAATCATATATTTATATAGAGAGAGAGTTCCTATAGTGTGAGTGTTGTACCTGTGCACATCGGGGTTCCCAAATTATATGATAATTTTACCATAATCTTACTGGGCCTGATCTTGGGACAAGAATCTGTTAATCCTCAAGTTACAATTATATTTACCCAACTTTGGGTCAGGCTACACATTTGTCAGGTATTAAATTCCTCATTACAAGGAAACTCCCTACCTACACTCTGTGATTCATGATATTAACTACAAGTTTGGTCTGGAAAAGTTCACACTGAATCATGTTAATTTTGTTGCTAAAAACTGACATTAAACTTACTGCAATAAAGCTGCTCTGTATCATGTAGGATTAATCATGTTCATTAGACACAGTATCACATTGCCTCAAGGAGAACTCTGAGAGGCATTGTGCCTTAAGGTGATGCGGCATGCACTCTGCGGGCCTGGCCAGCAGAACTGGTTAGTGTGAATGGAGGGCAGCTCCAGGGCATGATTTTTCCACTGCTTTTGATGATGGAGCTAGGAAGGAGCAGGCCTTCTTCTTATGTGAGTGCAAATGTTCTGTCCCCTGAGGGATGTGGGACAAAAACAGGAGAAACTCCCTATACCCCACCCACCCTTCAGCAACCTCACAGAGGCCAACATCAATATGGCTCCAAAGTTTGCAGTTCGGAATCAATCAACCAATAACTCTGAATCAAGCAATTTTGGATCATTGCTCAGGGTTTTTCCTGTTGAATTTTTACTTATTTATTGCTATTTTTAACTTATGCCTTTGACTGGAGGGATCCTGAAGAATGTAAAAATTAGGGCTGTCAAGCGATTAAAAAAATTAATCGTGATTAATCGTGCTGTTAAACAATAATAGAATACCATTTATTGAAATATTTTTGGATTTCTACATTTGAAATATATTGGTTTCAATTACAACACAGAATACAAAGTGTACACTGTTCACTTTATATTTATTTTTGATTACAAATATTTGCACTGTACAAAAACAAAAGAAATAGTATTTTTTTCAATTAACCTAATACAAGTACTGTAGTGCAGTCTCTTTATTGTGAAAGTTGAACTTACACATGTAGAATTATGTCCAAAAAAATAACTGCATTCAAAAACAAAACAATGTAAAACTTTAGAGCCTACAAGTCTACTTAGTCCTACTTCAGTGGATTGCTCAGACAAACAAATTTGGTTACAATTTTGCAGGAGATAATGCTGCCTGCTTCTTGTTTACAATGTCACCTGAAAGTGAGAACAGGCATTCGCATGGCACTGCTGTAGCCAGCATTGCAAGAATCTTACGCGCCAGATGCACTAAAGATTCATATGTCCCTTGATGCTTCAACCACCATTCCAGAGGACATGCATCCATGCTGATGATGGGTTATGCTCAATAACGATCCAAAGCAGAGCAGACCAATGCATGTTCATTTTCATCATCTGTCAGATGCCACCAAGAGAAGGTTGATTTTTTGGTGGTTCGGGTTCTGTAGTTTCTGCATCTGAGTGTTGCTCTTTTAAGACTTCTGAAAGCATGCTCCACACCACATACCTCTCAGATTTCAGATGGCACTTCAGATTCTTTAACCTTGGGTCGAGTGCTGTAACTACTTTTAGAAATCTCACATTGGTACCTTCTTTGCATTTTGTTAAATCGGCTATGAAAGTGTTCTTAAAACAAACATGTGCTGGGACATCAACCAAGACTGCTATAACACAAAGTATATGGCAGAATGCAAGTAAAACAGAGCAGGAGACATACAATTCTCCCCCAATGAGTTCAGTCACAAATTTAATTTACACAGTATTTTTTTAACGAGCATCATCAGGATGGAAACATAGAGGCATGTCCTCTGGAATGGTGGCCGAAGCATGAAGGGGCATACGGATGTTTAGCATGTCTGGCAGGCAAATACCTTTCAACGCCGGCTACAAAAGTGCCATGTGAACGCCTGTTCTCACTTTCAGGTGACATTGTAAATAAGAAGCAGGCAACGGTATCTCCCGTAAAAGTAAACAAACGTGTTCGTCTTAGCGACTGGTTGAACAAGAAATAGGACTGAGTGGACCTGTAGGTTCTAAAGTTTTACACTGTTTTGTTTTTGCGTGAAGTTATGTAACAAAAAAAAAAAATCTACATTTATAAGTTACGCTTTCACAATAAAGAGATTGCACTACAGTACTTATATGAGGTGAATTAAAAATACTGTTTCTTTTATCATTTTTACAGTGCAAATATTTGTAATGAAAGTAATATAAAGTGAACACGGTATACTTTTTATTCTATGTTTTAAATAGACATCAATATATTTGAAAATGTCGAAAAACATCCAAAATATTTAACAAATTTCAGTTGGTATTCTATTGTTTAAAAGTGCGATTAATCGTGATTAATTTTTTGAGTTAATCACATGAGTTAACTGCGATTATTCAACAGCCCTAGTAAAAATGAATTAATTTAGCAGGAGGGCTTGCTGAGCCAACAGATGACTGGACATGCTTAGTGCATAGTTTTGCACAAAGAAGGTGCCCCACTTGGTGGAATCATCTGCTCTATGGGACATAAATAGTTACGATGTCAATGAAATATCCTTTAGCAGACTGAGGATAGTATAAGGACTTCCAACTGATTATTTTTAATTCTTCTCTATGCTTAAACTAAGAAGAAGAAAACTTTCTGAACTTTAAATTCATGTATTTTACTGACATGAAAATACACTTCATTTTGTTATTTCATTAGTTATTTTTGTTATGGCATTATCTACAGCTTTGGTATTGCATTTTTGCTGACCAGAGGTAAGCTATTTTTATTACAGGGTGTTCCATTTACAATGCATCTAAGAGAAAATCATTCAGTTTTGCTTCACAATCCCATAACTTGGAATCAGAACTGATCATCTTTTAAAACAACTGGAGTTTCCCTCAGGGTACAATAATATATAAATTGATAGAACAGTATATACAAACTAATTTCAGCATTGGGAGACTTGCTTTCTATGTTTCACACATAGAGACATATACAAACATGGGTAATTCACACTGATTTTATGAATGTGTCACCTGACACTGTGATTGGTGGGTGACGCCAGGCAGTGCTAAGTGAAAGCATCTAACGCAGGTTGGGAATGACTGCAGCGTGTCTCTAAAGATAGATGAGTTGGCAGGTAACGTTATAAATTACCATCAGGTGCCAGTCACAGAGGGTAGGAGTCTCATCCTGCATGACAGTCATCGATCCGATGCAGAACGAAGATGCAACCTTTGATGACATTCCTTGAGGATAAAAGGTTATGATTCACATTTAGTTATGAATAATAAGGTCATGTTTGAATTAAAGTAGCATCTCCATGGAATATTAGGGCAGGGAAAATGTACAAATTAGCATGACTGTTACAACAGTTGTTGCTGGGATAAGAGCCTAGTGCTGAGTATGATAATGCAGTGCAGCAGTCCAATTATATTAATGAGACAAATATCCCACCTCATTAAAATGATCAGAAAAATTCACACACACAACTAAAATTGAAAAAAAAAAAGTTAAGGTTGTGATCCAAACTAGTAAAGCAAGGAAATTCATTGCTATGTGCGAAATATATTATGCATCATGCATCCTCCAATACCTCTGGACATTAATTTCAGAATATTTGATTTGAGAACCAGTTCTCAAAAATATTAAGGACTCAAACCAAAATTAACCTTGAGCCTGAAAAGCCATGACCGTTTTGTGGGTCTTCTGTGTTCAGCAGTTGAAGAGGCTTTTTTCCTAAGAAAAAAAAATACATGCTTTTTCAGTGCCCACAGAATGCTTGACTGAGTATCCTGAAAAGGGATACTTTTGGTCAAATAATGAATACATGTATTTTCAAATAGTTAGTTAATGAAAATTAATCAAAACTTTGTAACAAATATTTCGCACAAACACTTATGGCCTACATCCAGCAAAGCATAAGCATGTGCGTAACTTCACGCACATGAGCAGTCTCATTCATTTCAGTGGGACTGTATGTGTTCAAAGTTAAACACAGGAATAAGGGCTTTGCTAAATCAGGGCCTTCATTACCAGCTCTTTTCAAGAGAACGTGATGTGGGGCATCATTCAGAGTATGATTAGGAAACACCAAAGCACAGTGCAAGGTAGTGTTCTTCCTTCAAGAACCAGGCATCAGCCAAGCAGTGGAGAATTCTGCTGGCTAACATGTTTTCTTCTGAGTAAGCTGATTTTCTGTGGTACTCAGGGGAAAGCAACTGAGGCTACTTTTTGATATTTACCTCCCCTCGCACTGCTAAATTAGAGACCAACACCGGAATTAACCTGTCAGTCAACAACGAACATTAAAGGACCCAAGAACGGCTAAAAGATTTAATAGCAAACGACAGGAAAATACCATTGGCAAGATGCGCAGGCTGTCAGCATGGCAAACTTATATATTTATATTTCTTCAAACAGCAACAGACAGGACACCAAGCCTGTCATTCTCCCCATCCACAGGCACTCCAGTCTATAGTGGCTTCAATCCAAGCTAAATGTTCATGTTGCAATTACTCGGCTGTCAGATGTTAAGTGAAATATAGAATACATAGTAGGTACAATAAGTACTTAATAGCTTTAAAAACAATTTCCATCATAATGTCACCAGTTGCTTGTCAGAATTAAAACAAAATTAAAATGTTTAGCACTCAATCTAGCAGAAAACATCCACACTGGAAAGTTGTGGATTCTGACTCCACAGGAGGCCACCCATAGAAACTCATTTAAAAAAAAATAAATCAAAACCGAAACAGCTCTCAGGTTGAAAATTGTGGAGCCGATTGGGAGGTGGAGAGATTATGCAAATGAGCTGTCCACTTCCCAGGGTGTACAACACCAAATACTCATTTTCTTTACACTTCCCATCACCTACAGCCTTGAAGCAAAGGAGAGCTACTACAGACATATTAACACTTCCAGCATGGCTGTAGGGCTGTCTGGGCAACTAAATATAAGCAGGGTCTGCATGAGTTTTCCCTTGACATCTGGTGACAAACTGGGGGAACAGACTTCAGGAGCAGACCATATTTGCATAGACACACCTACTCTGCCTTGGTGTTCAGCAGACAGGGCTGCTTTGCCAAAGTGATCCATTTTTGGGTCATTTGGGGTTGCAATTCACTTTAACACTGAATGCAGGGATAATGAAATATTTTTTTCTTATTGTATGAGCAGCAGAACTGTACTTGGTTTGCCCTGACTGATGGGGTCACCCTAAATTGAACCTCTCTTGCTAAACAGGGAATAGGGATGCCAAATCCTAGTGAAAGTTAGATGGGGTGGGGAAAGATGTTCCTATCTGGTGATGTGGATTTTGCTTAAAGAGTGCTAGAGACATCATTTGACCATCCTCTCTCCAGTGCTGCTGATAAGAATCCATTATGAGCCCTTCTTTCTGTTCCGTGATTGCTAGAGCTGAAATCTGTGATTGGTGAGGTTTAGGGGCTAAACCTTATATCTCATGTGGGGACAGTGTGCAGTGAAAGACAATGCAGAGACTGCACTAGCCATGAGGTTCCCCACTACCCAGTGAAATCACTAAGAGCTGGGCTAAGTGGTGGAACCTCAGAACATGGCATTGCAGGATCGGCAGCGACAGCAAACAGCAGCAGAGAGAGCAGCAGAGGTAGCAGTGAGCAACAAGCGGGGGCAGAGGTAGTGGCAGCAGGAGAAGCAGTGCTCACCGCCACACCCCTTTTCAAGGGTTGCAGGTGAACCCACCTGAATGCATCTCTGAACTCTGGGTCTTTGCTGATCAAGGGCAATCTCCTGTGAGTGGAGTGCAGCAAAAGGAAAGGGGAGTGGTGTGTTACAGGAACATTCATTATTCAGACTTCCAAAGCACAAGGTGGGAAACTGAGGCAAAGAACACTGCCCAACATCCTGTGGGCTGGGCATTTGCTTATGGTTACATGCTGGGTTCCTGTTCATAGAATCATAGAATACCAGAGTTGGAAGGGACCTCAGGAGGTCATCTAGTCCAACCCCCTGCTCAAAGCAGGGCCAATCCCCAATTTTTGCCCCAGATCCCAAATAGCCCCCTCAAGGATTGAACTCACAACCCTAGGTTTAGCAGGCCAATGCTCAAACCACTGAGCTATCCCTCCCCCCAAAATTTTTTGTCTTCTATGTTCCCTTTTAATAAAAGTTCTCTTGTTATACTCAGTGCTTGTGAATGGTGAAGTATTACCTCTTAGAGGCACCCAGGGGAGGTGTTTAGTTTTACCAGATTACTGGGTGGGGGCTCAAGCTAGTTCTGTTTTGTAGTGTTAAGACGAACCCCTAGATATTGAACCTGGCCCTTGTTGCTGCCAACACCACCTGGCAGATTGGTTCCATACATAAATGAGAATGTGGCCTTGTGGATTGCAAAAGGCAGGCAGCAACTTTGTATGAGGGTTCTACTTCTGAACTGGATCCAGAACATCCAGCTTTAAAGCTGGGATGGAGATGCTATCAACTTATATGTATGGCCTCCTCTGTAGCCACAATCCACATCTTCCCAAAGCAGATATTTTCTGCTTAACAGAGTCTTATCATTTTACAGCTTGCTCATTATGACAAGCAACCAGTGACATTCCAATAGAAAAATGAAAATCTTTTAAGTACTTACTTCATATATTGTGTATATTGCAGCTAACAGGAGACAGCAGCTGTGATTGAAAAATTAACACACAGTCTGGATTGAGGCCACTTGAGAAGGCTATGTGACATGTTCAAAAGTGTACGCTATGAGCTAATCATTGAGGTCACTATTTGCTTCCTATAATTTTGCACTCAACCCAATTTCATGACATCAGATGCATGTGCAAGTAAAAACACATTTAGCAAAATGCATTATTGATCTTTTTTCCTTCCAGATTTAGTGTGTGTGTATGGCAGGGGCGGGGAGGAATAGATCTCTTATTTAAAATAAAAATATTTCTGGTAGGCATTAAGACATATCATGGGTATAGACAAGCATATGCCATGACGTAGATTTTTGTATTTCCTGGGGGAAACGTTGTTTTTCATCAAGGCTTTTTATTAACATGCTGCTTGATAGCTGTATCTATGTACACCTGCTGGGTTAAGTGATCATATTCTATGTAATGGCATGTCTACCTTGGGGAATTTGGGGACTGCAGATGGGAATACAAAACATCAACCAGTATGTACACATTGCTAGCTATGGCCCCAAGGCATATACTGACAAAAGAATGGAAATACAATTTTAAAAATATGAGACTCAGTTTGTTTGTGCGTTATTTTTGAGAGTTTCATTCTGGCTTCACTATGGAATAAATATATTTCACAAACAGCTCAGCTGAGTTCAATTTTCAAGGAAGGTGTGTCCTTATCCTACTCTGCATGTATTTCTTTTCATGTACCTTCTTCCAAGGTACTTTGATTCCTCAATAACACTATGTTCCCAAGTAATTTTCTTGAACTTCAGAGTAATAATGACCTACTTACCCTGTAATTGGACACTCTCCCAGTAGGTGCTGGGAGGGCATCCAAGTTCAACAGAGGGAAGAGAACAATGAAAATGTAGAGGATAAAGGATGATCCTCATTGTCTGGCATAAAGACTGCAGTTCTACACAGTGCCAAGTGTGAACTCCATCTTTTTTCCTCTCTTATACTAAGGCATTGTTGCTGTCTCTCATTGTGCTTGCGTGCCCACGTGCAGTCTCTCTCTCTTTGTTTCTATTTGGCAAAACAATAAAAATCCAACTATTCCACTAAAAATACTCTAAATATGAGAAGAATTCCATATTTCCAACTTACCAAAGCCTGAACAGATATTACTAGTTTTACAGAAGGTCTTCTGGTTTATTTTTATGCCAGTTCAGATTGATCATTTCAGCACAGAACCATCTCTACTTGTGAGAGAAAATGGATCACTAAAAAGTATCAGGGCCCAACTGCACTTGCACTGAAGTCAATGGGAATTGTGGTACTGATTCCCATGTGACTGAGAGGAATGACAGTCAGGTTCAATGTGTGGATGATTTTTCCAAGTAGGCAATGTTTAGTGACATTAGTCGCTTTATTATTAATAATTATAGCCATTAATTTCTTGGCCTAAAATGAGTGTTCTATATTTAGAAGGATATGCCAGCATTTCACGAGTGAAGGCTTGCAAACTGAGTATGTTATTATGCGTGAATATCATAAACACCAAGCTAAATCTATCATATACATTAGCTTACCTTTCATCAATAAAATGAAAGCTTCTGAAACAGTGTATATTTATCTGAAAGACACGTAACTAGGATTTGATTCTCAAATGCCATATGGCTAGGGTTGCCAGATGTCTGGTTTTCGACTGGAAAGTTCGATTGAAAAGTCTGGTTGCCACCTGCAGGAGCAGGGGCGATGCGGGGGGCGGGGGGAGACATGCGGGGGTAAGCACCCCCTGAGGTAGGCCCACGGGGAGAGAGGGGCTCTGTCCTTTCCCACTGCCACCTCCCACAGCCAGACTCTCTCTCTCTCTCGCAGGCGGCCACCACGCTGGCTGGGTGACTGGAGGGATCTCATGCCGACCCAGACTGGAGCGGCTGGTGTGAGAAGTGGGTGGTCCCACCCCTTCCTCTCCCCACCTGGGCCTGGATGGCAGGGTCAGAGGCTGAGTGAGCCGGAAATGTGCCGGGCAGTGGAAGAGGTGGCGCCACCCACTTCTCCTGCTGGCTGCTCTGCTCTGGGTCGGCATGAGAGCCTAGCTGCCCAGCATGGTGGCTGGGCTGCCTGAGAGAGACACTTGCTGTGGGAGGCAGTGGCAGCAGGCTGCCCTCTGCCCGGGCCCAGCTGCCAGGGACAGGGGCTGAATGTGCTGGGGGCAAGTGCAGTGGGAGGAGAGAGTCTTCCCTCCCTCCCCCTGCAGATAACTGATGGGGTGGGGAGAGTGCAGCAGTCCCCGGTCTGGGCACGGGAGCGGGAGGGGAAGGAGTGAGCAGAGGTCAGGGTCTTGGGGGAGGGGGGATAGCAAGGGGCGGGCCTCAAGGGAAAGGGGTTGGAGCAGGAGTGTCCAGGTTCCATAAACTGGAAAGTTGGCAATCCTACACGTGGCAGAAACTCAAGGAGTGACTTGCAGGGAATTCAGAAAGACAAATGATCAGGAGATGGAATGACATCAGATTTAAATGTTCTTTCCCCATACTCTAGCCAAATCACAAGAGCTTACAGCTAAAATTGAAAAAGGAAAGGTAGAAAAAGGGTTAAAAACAGAAGAAAAACAGCTGAATAGCAAATACTTTGCAATTTGAACTCAAAGGAAGCTTGAAAGCCATATTTCTGGAGCGCAGAGATAGCACTTGAAATATGTTTGTTGTAGACACCGATAATACTACTGGTTTAGTACTTAATCTGGCTAAAATAATAATAAAGGCTATGAGAATATTGGAAAATTGCAATGGCAGTAGCATAGCCCCAGTAGATGCTAACATTAATGACAACTTCCTGATGGCAAAAAAATGGTTAAAGTTATAGGATTTGGTACTCCTAGTTATCACCGATCCTTATCACCTGAGAAAATGTAAAAATATAATACAGATCAAAAGTCTACTATATAAAAGTATACTAATTGATTCCAAAATTATATTCCTTACCAGCGCTCTCACTGCAGCTTATCCCTGCAGTCCATATTTCAAGGATACATTACTAATATTTTAATATCTTCACTTCAATGCTAATAAGATGCACTCTTCAGTTGAGTCTATAATTACCATGCTGTGGGGTCCCTCCTCTCTCCTACCCCATAGACATAGATGATAATCTACTTTGTTTTCCTCACTGAGACACTCACCCTTCACAGAACACAATCTCAATACATTTATTAGCATGAAACTTGATTTTTAAAAGTATAAAATTGACCAATGGGATTCAGTGAGAAATATCAAAAGGCATTATAGATAGTATTCATCATCATGTTTAAAGGCCCATCTAGATATAATATATTCAGCTTTATGCTATAGTTAAAACAAACTATACTGAATCCTTTTTTAAAATAAAAACTGTTATATGCTGAAGATTATCTAGTCCCAGGGTTATTAAGGGATATTAAAATTAATATATGCATTATTCACCAGCTCTGTTCTCTATTTTCCTTTTGGATTACATTTCCCCCCTAATTATGAAACATTCCAGAGATAGTGGGCTGGCACTGTCGTATGCATACAGGATATTAATCAGGGATACACCTGATTTAGGTTCAGAGATCTCTTATCCCTGTGTGATCCATTAAACAGTGACTTTGTTATTACTAATTCCAAATCTCCTGTTCTCTAACTGACAATTTCACAGATCTTGACTTAAAACGCTGACACAAATCCTGCATTCTTTACTCAAGCCAAGCTTCCCATTGACTTCAGTTAGAGGTTTGCTTTTGTAGAGAACAAACCCCATATGTTCCCTTCCTAAGCAAATTAGGTCCTGATAAAGCAAAATATTTAAACCTGTGCATAGCTTTAAGTGTTCAGGTACCCCCACTAACATCAGGAAGTCTTCTTGTGTGCTTAAAGTTATGCATGTGCTTCAGAGCTTTGCTGAGTTTTGAAAGCAAAATCCAAGTATTTTCCACTCCCATACCTGGTTGAACAGAGAGAAATGCCTTTTCCCGTATATATTGGTCTAGTTAGCCTTTCCCACATATTTTGCTCCCTTTCACCCCATGCAGTAGCCAGGCATAAGACCATGAGGAAGGAATTCAGCATTTGGTCTACGGGTTTGTTTGTTTTTTTAAGTACTTATCTTTCCTTTTTAGATGCTGTTCCTGGTTCTTACTATTCCATGTCTCCATTTCCTCTCCGAGCTAAATTCAGAAAGCTAATTTGTTTCATTTATTCGTAATCTTAAAGAAGAAACTGTGAATCTCTCTGCTTGGAAAATGTTATAGACACATGTAGATTACACACTCATACATATAGACAAGTACACTTTCTATCAAATAAAGTTAAGCTAAGCAGGGAATGAGTGGGATTCTGCATCTTATGAGATTCATAAAAGGAAAAGGAGGACTTGTGGCGTCTTACAGCTGTAGCTCACGAAAGCTTATGCTCAAATAAATTTGTTAGTCTCTAAGGTGCCACAAGTCCTCCTTTTCTTTTTGCAGATACAGACTAACACGGCTGCTACTCTGAAACCTGTCATTATGAGATTCAGGCAGAGACGAATTTCTAAACCTACGTAACTTACAATTGATTAAGTCTACTCACAAAGTGAATTATCTTTTCACACTTTCCGATAAAATTGCTCATTTTGAAAAACTGACAATTTATTACTATAACTTTATTAAACACTAATTTAATTTAGGTAAATAGACATTCTCTCTTTGTTAGGACATGCTAGATCTTTGGTATTTCCAGAGAGACACAACATTATTGTGACAATGTTCTGACACTGCAGTATTGATGTTGTGACACTGCATTGTTAGGTCTCAATATCATCTTTTGGGAAGGCTACATCATAAGGAAAACATTGCAAAGCCTTGCCAGGGCAAAACATTGCAATCTCTGGTGCAACTCTGCTTGAATTGCCTCATCTGCCTTCAGGGAAAGATGATGGCAGAGAGGGTTTATCTCCCTGCCATCCCACCATTTTCAGGATCCTGGGAGAGATGAGTAAGGGACCCTAGAGACCCGCAGCATGTTCTTTTGACTGGCACTCTGCTCATTCTGTGTGACAGTAGGGAGAATGAGAAACTCTGATCTGGGGACTCCATGAGAATGGAAAATAGGATCTTCAAGATACATGGATGACTCTAGGGTTATAGGTTGGATATCACTAGTCTTAATTGTTAAAAGAAGGGAGTCATATACTGAGATTTTTGGAAAACATGAGCAATGCATTCACCCGAATTATTAGGCAGTGCCTCTAGCTAAGATTTTACATATGCTCCTTGTTATGATTATATTGATTATTAAGTCAACAGAAAGCCATCACAAGGGACTGCAGATCTCTGTACCACTGCTCTGTAATATTAAAATGTCATTACTGAATCACCAACTTTTTGCCCTGCTGCAATATTATTCTCTGTTGATTGCCTGCCTGAGTTGAAATTTGAAACTGTCACCCACAGACTAGCAGAAGTGATTCAGCTTCACTTATAAGGGAAGTGAAATTAAATATTCATTCAAAGGCTGCATTTCAAGTTCAAACTGACTGAAGCTCCTTAAGGCAAAATGTATTTAAATTGCAGCAGATTTTTTTCATTTTTAAAAATTCAGGATGTCTATTTATCGGGGCTGGACAAACAGTCAAATAACCATTTATTCTGAACTTTAGCAGAATAAATGATTTCCCCCCTATTTTCCAAGTAGCTCATTATTGGCTCAGCCAACTTAACTACTGTTTCCAGACTGACCATATTTTTACTGATGGGCAGTGCAGTACTGCACCCAACAACTGGTAGGTGCTGTGATGCTGTGGCAAGGAATATGATACAAGAATTTAGAGCTAGACTGCAACCCTTAATCATGTAGTAGTTCCCATTTAACTTAACGGGACTACTTACATGAGTAACTGCTTACAGCTGTGAGTCAGAGGTTCACAATCTGGCCCTTAGGAGCAGCAGTTTCTGATACAGCAAAAATATCAATTTGCAGACTCTCTTACTTCAAGGAAAACCAGTCAGATGCCCATAAAAAAGAGTCCTAAAGTGGAGATCTAAGGCTAAATTTTCTTCTGTACCAGCCTCTGCTTGGCATGGGAGGGAGCTGGAGGCCTTTGTGTCAGGAAGCTGACACCGTTTAATATACCTAGTGGACTGCTGTAAATTGCACCATTAATACAGAAAGCTTAACCGGCACCACCCTACAATGCCCCTAACACATCCATACTGCGAGGAGTAGGGGGTGCAGGGCGCATGCAGCTTATTATTTCCCACCAATGCAGAAATTCTTTGCTGGGTATTTGCAGCCAGTTTATAGTCGTAACTATGTAGAGAATCCAGGCCCGTAGTCTTGAGTGTGGCTTCATTTACAGTGTACTCAAAGAGAGAAGCACACAAGCTTTGTTGAGCATTGGTTAGCATTCTTCTTAAACTATCCCCTTCTATTACCACCATTGTTGCTCCTTCAGTGGGAGCGCTAGTATAGATAGGGCTCAGTCATTTTAGGCACCATATCACTTAATCCTACCCAGAGCAGGTCATAAGAACGTGAGTGCCAGCACCTTACCTACATTACTCTTCTCATTGCTACCACTTGTGAACCCGGTAGTAGTGAAACAGTGAGAGATTATTATAACATTGCTAGTGTAGACAAGGCCAGAGAAAACAACAATGGAAATGCAGATGATGGGAAATAACAAAACCCAGCCTCCTGTTAACAGAACGATAAAGGAAAAATATACATTTCTTCAGAGGCTGCTCAAGACAATCTGCCATCTTACACAAAACTTTACTGTGCTGCCTCACTCCTCATAGGCCTAAGGCAGCAGATTGGGCTGAGACAGAGGGGCAGCCAAAAAATCTGACCCACGCCCAGGCAGTTGCCTAGTTTGCCAATAGTTAAAGCAGCCCCTGCATTTCCTGATGATCCCATTAAATTCAATGGGAAACAAGGGGCTCTGCTCCTATATGAACTAAATAATATCCACTGGCTACAGGGATGGCTGTGGTGAATAGCTGCTACCATTACTGAGAATTGGTCCCGTTACCACTAAGTAAATCCTAGGTCTCAGTTTAAAAAAAAAAATCAGCCTACAGCTGAGTGGACTCTCAGATGAGGATTCTGGCTCACAGGTCAGGGATTTCCAGGAATGAGAGGTTTATCGTATCAGGCACTTTCATTCTGTGTTGCTCAGCTAAGCAGATCTGACTAAGCACAAAAATTTGGTGTGAAAATCTTGACATTTAACCTGTCTTGCAGAAAGGGGAGTGCCCGTTTTTTATTGTAGGAAGTCAGTATAATTCAAAGGACCTCTCTTTTGCAAGACATCCTGGGCTACATGGGTGAGATTTCAAGACACCAGGACTACAGAGTCAATTCCTAAAACACAAAACATCACAGTTCAGGCTTCCTCTCTGTTTAGGGAAGTTCCAACTCCCTTGAAATTCAAGATCTGATTTGTCTTCATTCCACGTTCTCTATTCAAGCTTCATTTTTCTTGGATATTAAAATGCTAGAGAGCCCTCAATGTAAAGTTAGGACATTCATGCTTATCTTCCTTTATGTAACAATATTCCTCTCCCTACGCTTCCCTTCTACATGAAAGCATAGGTCTTGACCTAATACTTTTCTTCTGAATGTATAGTACTGTGTAGTATAGTTACGTATATATTAAATTTGGCTTGTGCCTAAGCAAATGTCATATCCTGATTACGAAAGAAAGAACTCAGGGTATTAACTGCAGAACACACATATTTTTTCTCTGTTTCTTTTTGATGAACAGCACAGCAAGATGCATTTAATTATTGTTTAATCATGTTTACCAAAAGTACAGACAAAAACTATCATCTGCCAAGAATACATCCTGGGAAAGATGTATTAATCCATGCAGTAAACATGGAGAACGTAATTGTAAAACTTGTCAATCTTTACAGAGCCCCTTTATTCATTAATTCCTCTTAATGACAAGAACAAGGCAATTGCTGTTGGTTTCTCATGGATCAAAATGCCTGTTTCAAAAACTGAAAATAAGCTCAAGAGGATAAAAGTTATGAACAATGTGATCTAATTCTTTTATTCCTTGGGGATAATTGTGGAATATGGATGGAAAGAAAAGAAAGATGGAAGAAAGCTAGTGTGGCACTCAGTGCTATATGTTCACTGATAAATGGGATAACACAAAACTCAGTTCTTCATATGAAATCTACCATTTATGACTCATTTTCATTGTGCAACACATTTTTATTATTTGTTATAACGAAAGAGACACAAATCCTACAATCCTGAAGCCTCATATCTTCTGTCTGCATAACGGCTAAACACTGCATATAGGTCCTCAAATCATAACTTCCCTTCAGTTGCAAGTGTTTCTTTAACTCATTGGTGAAATCCTAGCAGACCATCTACCTTCAAGGCAGGTTTGCATCAGGGATAAAATTAATTCTCTCATTGTGGGTTTCAACCCAAAGTGTCAAAGTGATAGGAACTCTGCAGCTGAATTATCCATTTAGTATGCTGCCATTACAATTCTGCCCAATTACCTTGAAAAGTTTCAGCACATGATCAAAACCTTTCCATGGCAAGGGGAAAAACCCAAGAATTACAACAGAAGGATACAATTTCCATCCCACCATCAACCTCAGCCTGGACCAGTCCACACAAGAGATCCACTTCCTGGACGCTACAGTGCTAATAAGCGATGGTCACATAAACACCACCCTATACCAGAAACCTACTGACTGCTATAGTTACCATGACAGGGTCGGGCCAGATGGCTATAGGAGAGTAATACAAGGCAGATATATTAGCCCCAGGCTAAGTAGGTCCCTTTTCCCTGGGTAAGGTAACAGAGAAGGTCCCAGAACAATCAGGAACCTTCTGGAGACAATTAAGGCAGGCTGATTAGAACACCTACAGCCAATCAAGAAGCTGCTGTAATCAATTAAGGAAGGCTAATCAGGGCACCTGGGTTTTAGAAAGGAGCTCACTTCAGTTTGTGGTGTGTGTGTGAGGAGCTGGGAGCAAGAGGCACTAGGAGCTGAGAGTGAGAACGCGGACTGTTGGAGGACTGAGGTGTACAAGCATTATCAGACACCAGGAGGAAGGTCCTATAGTGAGGATAAAGAAGGTGTTGGGAGGAGGCCATGGGGAAGTAGCCCAGGGAGTTGTAGCTCTCGCACAGCTGCTCCAGGAGGCACTCTAGACAGCTGCATTCCACAGGGCCCTGGGCTGGGACCCGAAGTAGAGGGCAGGCCCGGGTTCCCCCCAAATCCTCCCAACTCCTGGTCAGACACAGGAGGAGTTGACCTGGACTGTGGGTTCAGAAAAACGGCCAAGCTGAGGGCTGCTGTGAAGCTCCAAGGCGAGCAAATCCACCAATAAATGCAAGACCCACCAAGGTAGAGCAGGAACATTGTCACATTACCTACATGCCTCCAGCTTTCATACAGACCACACCACACAATCCATTGTCTACAGCCAAGCTCTACGATACAACCGCATTTGCTCCAACCCCTCAGACAGAGACAAACACCTACAAGATCTCTATCAAGCATTCTTACAACTATAATACCCACCTGTTGAAGTGAAGAAACAGATTGACAGAGCCAGAAGAGCACCCAGAAGTCACCTACTACAGGACAGGCCCAACATAGAAAATAACAGAACACCACTGGCCTTCACCTTCAGCCCCCAACTCCCCCCAAACTCTCCAACACATCATCAAGAATCTACAACCTATCCTGAAGGACGACCCATCACTCTCATAGATCTTGGGAGACAGGCCAGTCCTTGCTTACAGACAGCCCCCAACCTGAAGCAAATACTCACCAGCAACACACACCACACAAAAAAAACACTAACCCAGGAACCTAGCCTTGCAACAAAGCCCGTTGCCAACTGTGCTCACATATCTATTCAAGGGACACCATCAGAGGGCCTAATCACATCAGACACACTATCAGAGGCTTGTTCGCCTGCACATCTACCAATGTGATATATGCCATCATGTGCCAGCAATGCCCCTCTGCCGTGTACATTGGCCAAACTGGACAGTCTCTATGTAAAAGAATAAATGGACACAAATCAGACGTCAAGAATTATAACATCAAAAACCAGTCGGAGAACACTTCAATCTCTCTGGTCACTTAATTACAGACCTAAAAGTTGCAGTTCTTCAACAAAAAAAACCCTTCAAAAACAGACTCCAATGAGAGACTGCTGAATTGGAATTAATTTGCAAACTGGATACAATTAACTTAGGCTTGAATAAAGACTGGGAGTGGTTGTGTCATTACACAAAGTAAAACTATTTCCCCATGTTTATTTTCCCCACCCTACTGTTCCTCAGACATTCTTGTCAATTGCTGAAAATGGCCCACCTTGATTATCACTACAAAAGGTTTTTTTTTCTCTCCTGCTGGTAATAGCTCCCCTTACCTGATCACTCTTGTTACAGTGTGTATGGTAACACCCATTGTTTCATGTTCTCATAGAATCACAGAATCATAGCATATCAGGGTTGGAAGGGACTTCAGGAGGTCATCTAGTCCAACCCCCTGCTCAAAGCAGGATCAATCCCCAACTAAATCATCCCAGCCAGGGCTTTGTCAAGCCTGACCTTAAAAACTTCTAAGGAAGGAGATTCCACCACCTCCCTAGGTAACGCATTCCAGTGTTTCACCACCCCCCTAGTGAAAAAGTTTTTCCTAATATCCAGCCTAAACCTCCCCCACTGCAACTTGAGACCATTACTCCTTATTCTGTCATCTGCTACCACTGAGAACAGTCTAGGTCCATCCTCTTTGGAACCCCCTTTCAGGTAGTTGAAAGCAGCTATCAAATCCCCTCTCATTCTTCCCTTCCGCAGACTAAACATTCCCAGTTCCCTCAGTCGCTCCTCATAAGTCATGTGTTCCAGTCCCCTAATCATTTTTGTTGCCCTCCCCTGGACTCTTTCCAATTTTTCCACATCCGTCTTGTAGTGTGGGGCCCCAAACTGGACACAGTACTCCAGATGAGGCCTCACCAATGTCGAATAGAGGGGAACAATCACGTCCCTCGATCTGCTGGCAAGCGTACATAAAATCTCCCCACTGTATTTTCCACTGCATGCATCCGATGAAGTGAGCTGTAGCTCATGAAAGCTTATGCTCAAATAAATTTGTTAGTCTCTGGGGTGCCACATGTACTCCTTTTCTTCTAACAGAAGGATAAGAATTTAATAAAACATAAGATGGCTTAGGGTTTTTGAATACAGCATTCTATTATGCTGTAAATGGTATTTCATAATTATCTCATCATCTTGGATCTACTGAATCACTTTCTATTTGAAAACTTTTACAAGCTACAGAAATGACACTTTATCCAATCCTGCTGGTGAAAAAGAAGACACACAACTGATCAACTTTTTACCAAAATTAACGCTTTTTTCTTCCATCTGTAACAATGCTAAAATAAAATTGGCAGGTATCAGTAAGCTCCTTTACTGGGAGGAACAAGAAAAGGTAGGGATGATTTCTCTGTGACTTATATCTGGAAGTTTACATGCTCTGTTTGTACCCTTGTAAATGCAAGCAATTAAAATTATTAATATAACTTCAAGTTATTGCATTTCTGTTTGCCCAAAGCATATAAGTCAACCCCTTACAGTTCTTGGTATATTAAAAATTATATCCTCCTCTCATCTAGTCTCAATGCATAGGAAATGTTATTTGAACCACCCTATTCTACTGGTGCATTTCAGTCTCAAAGTGAGATGGCTATAGGAGATAAATGTATTCTTTTTTGAGGGACTATTAATACTGAACTATGCTACAACAATTGATAGTGAATCCAAAATGAAATTACAACTATTTAAAATCAGACAAAGAATGTATGGATTCCTGCATATTTGTTCAAATATCATAAACTAACACTATGGGGATCAAGATAGTCATTTAATACATACTATATCAGTCACATATTGTCCTAATAGAATATTTTTGGTCAAATAATATGAATATTATAGAAAATGGTATAGAATCATAAGATACTGGCTACATATTTGCTACATGAATTTTTATTAATATATTGAACCAAAAAAGTCATTTAAAATGGATTCCAAGTTCCTTTGGTTGTGCAAAAGCTCTGTCATCTCACTTTTTCAGTGAAATTGGCTGAATTAGCTCAAATTAACATCATGTTTATAAAATTAATGGCAAAGATTAAATATTTTTGTGTGAAATTAGGTCAATTTAACTTTTCTGACTGGAAACAGAGGAGAGGTACATGAAATTGATATGGAGTTCATATAGTGATTTAACAGTTCAGGATTTTGCTGTTTGTCCTCATCTCCATTATTCTTATGTGTTTTTATCTATATAAACGTTTTATATATTAAAAGCTACTTGAATAAAGATGGAAGTAACAGATAGGAACTCAGCATATACATAAAATCACATTTTCACCCAGGCCTTAAGAAATATTTGCTAACAGCAAGAAGTCAGAGAAAGCAAATTTTTAATGTATGGACTCTTTCTTTTTTAAAGATGGTTTTCCTCTGAACATATTTCAAGGAAAGTGGGGAAAAGGATATTTAAAACCCCCAAACTTCACAAGTAACCAATCCATGAAAATAGATTCTTCCATTTCATTTTATCATTTTTATCAGATATCAATAATTTAAAACTAGAATCTGGCAGGCTATAATCAATAATATAGCAATTTGTTCAAGTAGCAGGGTGTTTATGATGGCACTTAAGCCATCTGTAAGTTATTGAAAGTTGAAAATTATATTGACAGTAAATGGTTTAAAATTGATTCCTGCCATCTTCCTTTAGTGTGGTGATGAAACAGTCTTCAAAAGGCCAAAAAATCTGTGATCAGACAGATAAAAAATGTGAACTTTTCTGTAAGGAAATGTTACAGCTCATCCTATGTTAGTTCTTGATCAATGAACACTACTTTAGTTTTAAATATACAGATTGGCTTCTTTCTCACATACTAATTGAACAGTACCCACTAACAAAAGAAATATAAAGCTTAAAAACAATAAATGTAACCAAAATGAAAAATGTGAAATGATGTATACAATTTACTGCATAGAAAACCTATGCCCTCCTAAATACATTATTTTCCTCTTGGTGTTTTCTGTTCCTTACCTCCTGCACCTCTCTACCTCCTTCCATAGTCATTCACCATTTTATTGTGTTCTTGAAGCAAATTGAGCCTTGATCCTCCTAATGCACCCGCATGGGCAGACCCTTACTTTCAGTGTGGAGTCCCATTGAAATCAATGGGGCTCACCATGGGCGAAAGTGTCCACACATGTGGATCTGATTGCAGGCCTGGGACATTAGCTTGTGAACTCCGATAGACAAAGGACCTTGTCTTTTTCTTCATGTGTAAAACATCACACATCCCTGTAGTGCTAAGTGCATATAAACAACATTGTTATTTATATAATTTCTCTACAGGATGGTTAAAAAAATAAATAGAAAGGAGATAATTTCCCATTGAATTGGGAGTTATTTCTCTAGAACATTATTATTTTTTTATAAACCCATATGGGTTTCATCCCTATTATATTCTATAGAGGTTTGTGAGGGATGGTTGTAGCAGGGTAAATCAGAGAAACTCCAAAGGCTAATGGAATCAATTTCAGATTTAGACTCTGATTCAGGAAAGAACTTCTATTCAGGACAGCTCCTAACATGTACTTAAATCCCATTGAAGTCGTGCTTAAAATTAGGCAAATGCTTAAGTGCTGATCTGAACAAGGATGGAGTTAAGTCCATGCTTAGGTGTTTTCCTGGATCAGGGCCTTATTGAGATGTAACAGAGACAAGAATTTGGCCTCCAGTAGTAAGATCATATCAAATATACCAATATAACCAGTTTTGCTCCAGATGTATATATGAGTATATATGTATATAGACCTTTACCAGACATGAATTTGGCCATGTTTACAAGAACTCACTGCTGACTGTATCTTTCATTTGTGTCATACCCTATGTCAACTCTCATCATGCACCATTTCCTGAACAACATTTGAAATATTCCTCACTCTCCAGATATGCTGTGAAAAATCTGTGTGTCTGGTTGTTTTTGTTTTGTTTTGTTGATTACTATAGCAGCCTTTGAATAAATATTTGTGTTATTATACTGTCACATTAAACATCTTTCTGCTAGCTTTGGAGGAGCTCTTTTTTGCTACTGTTATCTCCGCTGGTATGCAACATCACAATTTGTTTTGTGTCACAAGTGAGACACAAGTGAGTATAACAACACTTTTTTTTAAAAGATGTCCATTGAGATCTCTCATTGAATTAATGTCCAGAAAGGGCTAGGCACAAAACTTGTAGATACTGAAAAAGATGTTCTGGATGCTGTTCTTTGGTTGGTCAAAGATAAAAGACAATGTCATATGCAAAGCTTTTATAAATGGTGGAAAATTAGTGAATCAATAAAAGACAAAAAGCAGACAGGCTTTAAAACATTGGTGATCTAATGATCTAAAAGGCTCCTGGTATTTAATCAGTGCGTAGAGAATATGTAAGCGGCAACAGCGCCTTAAAGGTCCACCAATCTCTTCCCCCCAAATATTTCCATTCTTATATAAAGACCATGGTCAGCAAGGTTCAGCATTACAATTCTCGACCATATTTAGATGCTATGGTAAAAAAGGGGTCATTGCCCAGGGATGTGTTTTCAGTAGTCCATTATTTTCAATATCATGTCAATGTATCAATTTCTCTATAACAAACACATATGCTCTGCACACATAAGCTCACATTATACCTTCAACAACTGAAGGCAAGTGCAGGAAGAGAATCCTTTTACCAACAGAATCTCTTTTCCATTCTTTATCCTTCCACAACCCCTTTTTCCTTTTATTTGTAATACCTAATGTACTCCTTAACTTCCACAGATTGGTGCATTTGAAGATTACTCAGTCTTTCCTATAAATTAAATAGGGAAGCAGATTGTCTTACTATAGCACTTGGCAGAGTTCTAAAAATCCAAAGGTCTTTGTGCATCAGCTGCTGGGGTGGTTTGAAAAGTGTGCCTCATATCAGGGCAATGAAAAACCCCAGGATGTTCTTAACAAGATCACAAGGTCAGAAAGTACACCATATTGTTGGGACTTTGATATTACATAGGATCTTCTTCACTGGCCACTGAAGCCTCTTCTTTAAGGTGCTACATCACTCCATAGATCCAACTGCTAACCTATCAAAAGTTTTTGTGGACAAAACCTATTCTCCGATTAAGAGGACAAGAATGCTAATCTACATCAGACATATGTTGTTGTCTTGGCCAGACTGTTCTATATAATTATGTTTTCCCCTAACTTAATCATGTTTTTTTTCTCTTAGCTTTTAAAACAAATAAAAAACATTGTGTTTAGAGGAATAATGGATAAGTTGTCCCCCCATTGGAGGTCTTCTACAGGTATTGCCGAATACTACTGGAAATTTTTGAAATGAAATATTACTCTAACAATTTATACTTTTGAGAGAGAGAGAGAGAGAGATTACACTGTCATTTATCTGGACACTGATAATGGGATGGGTGAACTGCCTATGAAATTTAAACTACACTCTTATTGCAAGACATATTCTGCTGTCAACTCAGCTCAGATATCTTCAATATCTTATAGTGCAAAGATGTCTTTTTGTGAGCCTGATAAAAAGATATGTACAACATTGTCAATTAAATCAATACACATATGCCAAAGTGAGTAAACATGTTCATTATCCTACTTTTCATTATTATTTCCCCCCTGTAATGAAAGATATACAGATGGAGCCAAATTTTCTGGAATATCTTATGTTCATTTATTCTGTGGAAATAAGTAAATATTGTTCTTCTTTGTTTCTAACATGTTAGTCATAATGCTTTGTTTAAAGTTTCCACTTAAAACAAATTGAATACATTACCTAGTAATTAAAAAAACAAAACATTTTACTATATTGCAGTTCTGCCTTCCATACTACCTGTTCCTAAATCTTGCCGTATTTTACATAAATTTGTTCTCCAGTAAGAATTTCAATGCCCTTGCTCTGAGGTTTTAAACAAAAGATGAAGCCTATAAACACCAGGCATATCAATCAGAAACATCACAGTCAGCACTAAGTCTAATAATGAAAACCATGATTTCATAAATCATCTTCCACAGGTTGGGGTCATCTTTTAAAAAATTCTTATCAGGTACAGCTTGAAGATTTCTCAGTCTCTCATTCGTCTTTTTTAATGAAAACAATAGAATAGATGTCAGCATACAAATGATGTGACACTTTTTTTGCTTTAAAATATGCTGGAAAGGAGAGATTATACTTTGCTTTGACCTTGAAGTCAGGTGAAGTCAGGATTTTTTCCCTCAAAGTCCAAGAATAACTTCCTTTCACAGCTTAATAATGAAATACATTTTTCTAATCAGATATGGTTTTAATTTAATCAGATGCAGATTTAATTTAAAGGACTTGGTGCTCTATGAGGCTTTACCCCTTGGAGTCACTGCCCACAATCAAATACTAGTAATTGCCAAAATGTCCCTCATTACTTCAGTTCCTTAAATGAGTCAGGAGCCCTCCACTTATAAAATCAGACACTTAAATTTCAATAGATAAGTCATTGGCACTCTAAAAACAAAATCCTTTTTTCCTCATTCTGCTCTAATACATGAAATGAAGACTAATGTCACATGTTTCTCAATTACTGATCTCAAAGGCAGCTGGTTCTGCTTGAAAAATACAGGTCCTGATTCACCGTTGTTACTCCAGTTTTACCTTGTCTGGATGACTTACATAGTGACTTTCAAAAGTCAGTTTTGTAGTTTTTTTTTTTTTAATAATTCAGTCCTCAGCACCCTTTTGATACAAAGAAAATCTTATTTAAAAGAAGTCAAATTGTTTCACAAAATAAATTATGTGAATATAATGTAGTATAAATGATAAAATGGATAATCATGATACTGACCGGAAATGATGAGTGGTTACCAGTGAAAAGCTAACATTTTTCAGTAAGTTTAACATTGTAGTATCTGCATTTACTAATGAGAGCATCAACAGCGTTTGCGAAGGTCTGCTGAAAGTTTGGTCACAAGTAAACGAGGAACCAAAAAGCATAAAGGAATCGTGTGTGTGTGTGTCAATTTCAGAGCTCAACTGCAAGCAAATTCAATTTATTCAGATACTGGGGCAAATCATTTGATTTCCAGAGAGCTTCTGTGATTTATTTAGTAAACAATAAGCACCTGAGGGGGAAAAAAAATCTTTTGGAAAGAGCGTACTATTTATAGACACTGATATCTTTTCTACTAACTTTGCTAAATTTCAATTGTAAATCTGCTTCCTAACATAATTGCGCTGAACTCATGTAATGTGTCACCTGCGTTGCTCCACTAGTTAAGGGCCTGCGACCCACTGACATGCTGCAGTATATTTCTATAATAAATCTTGAGCTGCCAAAATCAATATTAAACACACATTAAAAGTCTACCATTGAACATACCAGTTTGAAACTGATGTAGAAAAACACTACCACAATAAAAAGTAAACCCTCCTACTCAACTGTATGTGCATCAGTGTCAGGAATTATAAACAAGATAATCTGTGTTGTTAAATTCTTTGTATGTACTCTGTATGGGGATGAACTTTATATTTCCATTTTTCTGGATGAATAATCCATTGTGCAGATCAACTACTACAAAAAACTTGATGAAATACATAGAAACAAAATCTGTCAAAGCAACAGCCAGTGACCAAAGCAAGCCCACGAAGACTGTGGAAGCCCCTTTATAGGTGTGATGCATGGAAGATACTCTGGTTCCACGGGGTAGATGGTTGTGGAAATGGGCATCAATCAGTATCTTCTGCACAGCCTTTGGTTAGCCCAGTAATTCCCATGTGGAAATGTCATTGGGAGTATCAATAATGCCTGAAAAACATGCTCTGTAGCTAATTTTCAGCAGCCACAAGTGACAGATCGTCCTGAAAGGAGTCATGCTGACAAAGGAAGGGGATACCTGTAGGTGATCAACATAGAGAACAACACCTGTCTCCTTAGATCTAGTGTTGCCCTTCCTTGTGGATCCCCTAGATCTAATGGCTGGGAGATGTAGCCTTTTGACATGTTTGTGGCCTTCAAAAATACCTTATACCTTGAGAGATGTAATAAAAAAATGTAATTAAAAAGTAATATTTTAAATAATTATATTTAAAATATTAATGTTAAATAATTATAACAGATTCAATAGGATTTGCAGTTTTGAAATGATGTTCTTAATTTTACCATTGTTAATGCCCACACAATCTTATTGAGTTCACTAGTGTTACACTGGTGCCGGTTAGGGCAAAATCAGGCATCGTATTTTTAAAAGGATTATTCACCTTTACAAAACGATGAGTAGGCCAGTACAGTATCTCTTTTAATTCTTATATACCAGCTGACGTGAAATATTTTACAGTTAATTTGCTTTGTTTTTCTGCTGTGATATTTCATGGATAATTTTCTATTAAGGCAATGACATAATACAATTAACAAACAGGGATCCTTTTTGAAATATATAATTAAGTTTCAAACTCTATAGTATGGGGGCAAATGCAATACTACACATTTCCTGGAGAAGTCACTGTTCCCATCCTGAATAATATCCTTGGAGAAAACTCTTGGGAAAAAAAGCATACATATGTGCAAACATACACAATGTGCAAGTTTATTAAGGGTTCTCTTAACTCCACAAATGAATGGCAGGTTCTCTGCAGGACTTGACCTTGTGTATTGTGGGACTCCTGCTTGGATTATCATAAACTAACAAACATTTCTTGAGATTTGTTGTATGCAGGAAAACTCTACTCTCAGAAAGCCACCCAGAGCTTCTTTTTCTCCTCTCCCTTCCCCCTGCAAGTAGCTCTATGCACATTAGCAGGTCAGCAGAGCCAGCTTAAAATTCCACCTCCGTTGGCTCCTAGAATGTGTGCGTTTCAGATCTAGCTATCAGAGGTTTTGAAAGATCTTTATTTCTCTGCACAAGGACCTAAGAGTTCTGCGTAATTACTTTTACCAAGATCAGACATAAGTCATCTTTTCTACCACATATTTCAGACCATATAACTTAAAGGAAGAATCCTTGACTGATGATTATTCGATGTTGCAAACACATCCATACTCACACGCACACCACTTAATTACATTATTTACATATATATAGCTATTCCATCTACATTTTTCTATGGCCATTTTGCTGCACTCAGGAAGGAGAGTATACTGCACTAAGAGTAACGTATGACAAAGTGAAAATATATTGAGGAAACATCAGAAATAAGACTTGCAGGTTTCTTCTACAATTGAGTAAAGTTCTTTTATATTATAAAGATTCTTGAAGTGTCATCCTAACATGATTTAAAATCTACTGTTTTAAAAGGAATTAGTGTATCTTCAGAGATTACTTCTCTTTCCTACTTCTCATTTATTGCTAACCTGAGGAAGTTTGTAATAATTCAATTTAATTTATATTTCCCCAAAGTAATTCAACTCAATGGATAATGCATACAGTGCTTCTGTATTAATAACACCAAGCTGGAGACAGTAGAGTACATATCGTATACAGTGGTTACAATTAAGTGGTAAGACCTGAGACAGAAGCATTTAAATCAGTAGCTTTGCACTGCTTAGGAGAGTAATGGACCCTGAGGTAAAACTGAGGGATCTCTTTATCTAATATGATTAAAACTATTGATAATTCCTAAAGTGCAGGCTTCAGCTGCTGTTATACACTGCATTGCTCTAGGTATTAATAGAAAAGTAGGAACACTGGTTAAACCATTTATTTAATAACTAGGGACCAAATTCCATTTTCAGTTACAAGTAAATCAGTATAGGTCCAGAGTGGGACCACTGATTTCTTATGAGACTGAAATGGTCTATGTGCCTCAGTTTTACACATCTGTTAAATGCCTGCCAGGTGTGTTATGAAGCACTATAAAATCTTCAGAGAAAAGGTGCTAGCTACCAATTATTCATTATTAGGGCTGGGCCTATAACCCTAAATCCTTATTCACTGTTTAATTATCATTACTCAGGCAAATTGTCATTAAAGTCAATGAGACTGCTTCTTGAGTAAGGAGAGAGTTGAGACTTCAGGATTTAACCTATGATTAATTTTAACATTACTAATATTATCACTGCTGGCCACAGTGGAGCAATTATTATCTCCAAAGTTGAGGGTGGGGATGGTGTTGGGCCATAGTACTGTTATGCTGGAAGAAGTTAATGGCTGCCATCAAGGGGATCTTTGATCTATGGACCATCATAGACTCAGATAAAACTAAGTGGAGTGCTAAACACCCTTCATTCAGGTTAAATGGAATCAGCAATTAAATGCCATTTATGTAGTGATAGCTGGAAACAGCAGACACCATCACCCAAGGCAATGAGTAGCATGGCAAGGCCTGTTCAGGATCTAAGTCATGTGGGCTGAGGGGTTGACCTAAAACTGGTGACAAATGCAGAGGCAACCACATGGATGCGGTTGACTTCCAAAAACTCTGTTTACTAACTATATGCAAACATACAAGACCAAGCTAGACAATGCTGCTCTGTTCTGGTGGCTTCTGTATTAAGACAGGGAGGCCCACTGGATTGTTCCCAATTATCTGAAGGGATACTGACCAATTCCTAATTCATTACACTCTCTTCAAGGAATAACACAGGTTCATGGTGAGTGTTGCTCCCTTGCCTGTTCTTGATACTTTTTTTACATACTTAGGTATATTTTTGCAACTTACCTCTTGTAATTCCATTTACTGATTCATTTTTTACCTCCTCTTCTCTTGTTTGTCATTGATAGCTTCTTTCCCACCCTACACAGCTTGAAATCCTCATTCAATTTTTCCCATATACCATTTCAAAGCTATTACAGATAATGACCAGGACACACACTCACACACAATATTCTGCATCATGCATCATCGGCACACTTGAAATTGTACAAATAGAAAAAAGACCTTGGGTTCCCGGCAGTGAGGACCTTACAAACTGTATGTGTGAACAGGGGCACCCTCAAAAATTCTTCACATGTCACGTACAGCTGAATCACTCTCACTTTAACTGAGTATGATGCCACTCAGGTTTGGCCCAGCCACCCCTTCATCATGAGAAGGGCTGCCAGGCCAAATTTCAGTAAGTGGTGTTGCAACACAGCATACAGGGTTGCAGTGTCACTCAGTTTGGTCGTCCTATCAAATGGGTGTCTGGGGCAGTCTGTCTCTCCCCCCACCTCCCCGGCAGCCCTGACATATCCAATGTATACACTGTGCATAATGTGCCGATGACTGTGGATGTCACTGTGCGTGAGAGGCAGAAAGCAAGAGACGTAATCGTGAGGTGGCCCTGAGAGGCAGCAGAGGCACAGAGCCCCTTGGGGCACAAAAGTCACCAGAAAGGCAGGTTTTGAAATGGTCATCAAGGAAACTGCCTGCTGTTGTTTATTCTCTGTGTTCAGGGAAACAGGACTCTGTGTACATTCTTTGTATATAAGCAGGACTGCACCTGTCAAGAAATACCTCGCTCTATCAATTATTCCTCCTAATTGTAAAGTCCTGTATATTGGATAATTGCTCAGGTCAAAGGGCCAACAGTATCATGTCTCCCTATTCCCACCAATCTCCAATCAATATATATTTCCTCCTATCCTCCTCCCCCATTGTGAGACACACACACCGGTACTTACTTCAGTATTGATTACCCTGCTTTGACCCGCATCAAGCTCCCCAGAAACCTTTGGCCAGATCTCTGTTGTGCTTCTTCGGGTTTTCCCAATGCTGGATGGTATTTTTAGTCTACAAATAGCCTTCTTCTCTGCCCCATACATCTTTCCATTCCACCCTTCACTTTTCCCTTCATGGTCTCCCACCCTCTATCTTCTCTTGGCTGCCAGCCCAATAAATCCCCAAATTCTGCAGCCCCACTGGACCTACATTCTGCACATTTTTCCTTTATGCTACGAAGAACCAGCAGGCATGTAGAGTGCACAGGGGGTCAGGCTAAAAGACGCAGCAAACGACAGAGATCCTTTTGGATCTGGGTCACAAAGTGGTAGATCTCAGGAAGCTGTGGGAAGTCACTCCCTTATCTACCCCATCTTTTGGCCGGTGATAGATTACTCATCCAAACTAAAAGAGAGCACCAGGATCACCTTTAACCCATTGTCCTTACTGTTCTCTTGATTCTACACAGGGGAACAAGAGAATGTGCACAAGGAATTAGTGCTTTCTGAAACATCTTTTAATTCTCCACAACCTTTCCTTGAGAATCAACCCACAGTTTAGGAGCTGTAGAATGACATACTCCCTAGAGCAACTCCACCCCTCAATCCTGCCCGCTCTTTGTTTTTATTATTATTTATTTTGCAGAGATAGAGACAAAGAGCTTTCTTCCAACCCATACAGCCACAGAAAGCATAGGGGACATTATTATGTTAGTGTCCGAATTGCATAATTCTTTATTCTGCAATTGTCTCATTCAAACTCATACCAAGACAACATACACCTATCATGTCAGGGGACCCTATGAGGACCTGGAAAGCTCTCCTCTGAATTCCTAACCTTTGGAATGACCAAAATTAAGACCACCCTCAAATAATACATATCAAGTTTTAAACAAGACCCAGTAAGTGTTAGCACAAGATTTCTCATATTTTAGTTCGTATCACAAAGACATCCAATAACAATGTATTCAATAAAGCTGTCAGTTCTTTACATTCATAGCATAAAATCTTTGGGAGAAGGACTGCATCCTCCTGAATGTGCATGGACAGTGTCTAGCTCGTTGGAGGCACAACTGGAATACAAATAATTATAGCAACAACAGTGATGAATTTCATTAAAAACTCTTTGAAACCTGAACTACCACAGAGCAACTCCCACAACCAGAGATTTACATGGATTCAGGAGAACAAACCATAAAGGTCAAACACAAGTTGCTGCTTTCCACAAAATATAAATAGATATAATATGGTGTATTATGTACTCTGTAAATTTTCAAGAGAACATGAATGAACAATCAGTTTTGTCTATAATATAGATCTGGTTTTAAGGGTAAGTTCTTAACTTTATAAAATGAATACAGGTACTTCAGGTCCATGCCCCTTTAATATATGGTTAATTTTATTAGAGACAGACAGAGGTCAGAAAAGGAAGCAATTTTCATAGTATTTTTTTTCTTCATTTAAATATGCCTGTTCTGATGTTTACAGAATGTTCGCAAAATTGGACCAATTTTTCATTTAAAAAAAATGGATGAAAGCTCATGTAAAAATGTTTTGGTAGTAGGATGACTGGGAATTTTACAGCAAATCTTTGTTTCTTTTTTAAATTTCAAGCTGTTATCAAGCAGTTACTGGCTATACAAGTTGCATGGTATTGCTCTTCACTCCCTGTTTGAATAGGCCTACCCTGATTAGTACGAAGAGTTGGCATAAGCCATTGTGACTCATCCTCCCAGGCCATGTTATACTGCACACCACTACTGGTGGCGTTTAGGCTATGTGTAGCTATAGGCTGCAGTGAAAAGCAAGCTGCATCCACACTATGGTGTGTAGCTACACGTCAGTGAAAGGCCTCTTCAGCGGGGGAGGGTAGTGGGTGAAGGCTCCGGCAGCAGGGGGAGACTTTCCCCTTGCCAGAGCCTTTCCTGGCTGCAGTAGCATTTTCCTGCACAGCATGGGTCTTCTGAGCAAAGGATCTGGTGATCTGCACTGCACCAGTAGAAATCAAACCAACCACCCCCTCTATCATTGCCTTCATTCAACTGCCCAAACTTTTAGTCCATGGCATAGTGACTGTTTGGGAGTCTGTTGCAGCCACACAAGTAGGCGTGGATGAACTGTAGAGGAGTTAAATGTGGCAGAGGCAGGACCAAAGATGGGACCAGCACTACTGAAAATGCACTATATGAGGTGCCGAGATTTACTGCTTCCACCCCCATGGTATACCAACCACTGGCAACACATCTGCCACTATCTTCACAATGAACTGGTAGGCCTATGCCTCCTCTTGGGAGCAACACCCCCCTTTTATCTATAGACTATTATCCCTGGCTTCTCATTTCCTTGACTCACTTAGAATGTCTACAGCATGCGTGTGTACAGTTTATCATTCTGTGTGTGTAATTACCTTCATATTATTCCCTCTTTCTTTTCCCCCTCCCCCATCTTCTCTCCCCAAGCCAAAACTGCTAGTGATGGTACAAGGTACTTCTGGGTGCCACTATAAATGAGCAAAATTGCCATAGCACAACATTTTGAACTAGAAGTGGATTTCGTAAGCCAATGTATGCGTTTGTGTGTTGGGATAGGGTGAGCAAGAGGGGCAGTGGGTTGGGCCCTCAAAAATTTTCTAATAAGTGGAATTTCAAGAACACAGAAATAAACCAATGAAATATTTCAACAAAACTGTCATCTGTTTTCCTAAACCTCATGTTTTATGTATGACACACTATGGGACAGATTCACAGCTGATACAAATGGGTGTATCTCCATATAAGTCATAGAAGCTATACTAAATATACACATGCTGAGTATCCAGCCCTATATATGCATACACATCTAGACGCACACACTAATAGTGCACGGTTAGGTTGTTCTACTTACGCTTGCACTGAGCAGTATCTGTCCTTTGCAAAATTTTATGCTACAGTAGCAGAGCCCACATCCGCTAAAATGCTTATTAAATGGACTGCCTGCATCACATATCACCTGTTGGAATTTATGTGAACTTCATTAGACATTTTGGTGATGTGACTTTAAGGAACAGCAACAGACTACACTACAGTGTCTTTGCACGACAGAATGGCTGGTGTTTAAAGATGCACAGCTGTTTTTATGTGACTCATCTGTGGCAGTCCCATTAAAACAAGATATATGTTTTCACATTATCCTGAAAAGGGATTACACTAAATAAAGCATTTTTGACTGACATGAGTTTCCTATCACTCAGTTTGTCCTTTGCTGACAAAACAGGAACACAATAAGAAGGAAACCCTTGTCCTCAGGCTTTTTGAAATTACTTGGAGACATATTGTATTATTTAACTGTCCCTGAAATTCAACTGTTCCCTAAATTCTTGACTTAGGCTCTTAATGTTTGTATCTATCTTTTCTGTTTCTCAAAAGATATATTAGTGTTGAGATTTTCTTGACAATAGGTTTACATTGACATTTTCCCACTTTTACAGAATTATTCTTTCATCCCACATTAATTTCATTTTTATTGCCATATATATATATATATATATATATATATATATATATATATATATATATATAATTGCCATATATTTTATTGCCATATGTATATATAATTCTTTAGTGTTTTGTTTTGTCCAGGAAATAAAAAGATACAATTAGATGAACTTCAGTTATTCCATTATATTTTTTAATGAATAATAGTGTTGTACCTACCAATTGTGATCACAGTGGAATCAACCAGTTAATGACCCAGTCCCCAAATGGATAGTCAATGATCCAGATCTAAATAGGTCTGTCGGAGCTTATGCACCCTATACCACATGTTATCACATGGACTCCAAAAACACTAGGCTTTCTCATTTGAACTAAAGAAGAGTCTTCGTTAGTAAAGCAATAATACACAAATACCACTCATTTAATTATATCTCATGTGTCAGCCTCTCTCCATTAAGTGTTCAAAAGGAAGGCTCCCACCTGGCCAAGCCAACATGCTACATGTCACAGCTGGAAATCACACTATCCATACCTTATATTTCTGCCTTATCAGAAGCTTACCAGAGTTGATCCGGTCCATGTTGCCACCTGATATATGCCCCAGCTAGATGACAGGAACTAGAATAGACTTAACCAGTTATTAGAATCCTCCAATCCATTGTTACACAATACTGCTTGTTTATCCCATACATTACTACAGTGGAGACAAATCAGAACCCTGGTGGCCAAGAGGCAGCAGGTCTACCAGGTGAGCTAAATAGGAGGAGAGAAGGAGCTGAGCAATGCTTCTCAGCTGGAAGCTGCTCTTTGCATATTTTATCATTGAGTCTGAATCAGCAGCTCAAGGAGTTCCTCAGCCTAATACTCAGCGTTTCCATGGTGTCTAATGTTTCTGCCTCAGCAAATCAAACTGTGAAATATTATATCTAACTAGCCTTGTGGCTCAAGTAGGCTAAACATTTGCAGCCAGTGAGTGTCTAACTATCTCCATCCAACTATATGAGCTCATTAAGCAATATTTTTCCGCAATAATTTTGTGTATGTAAACATTGAGGAAAAGCCTAAATAGTGTACTTAAATAAATAAAAAAACGGAATACAGCACAGCATGGTTTGATGTTAGCAGCCAATTGCCTCCCCTGCAGTTGGAAGACAGCTTGGGTAACTATTCCAAAGATTAATGAGCAATCACTTCTAAATTAAGCCAAGACCTATGTTTAAATCTCTCTCCTCCCACACCCTTTGCAAGTCTGAATACGAGTTATATTAGTACAGATAAAATGACTTGGCTTTTTGTGTGTTGTGGAACATTATTAGCAGTGTGAAAAAATTGCTTCTGAAACATTTCCTTCACATTTTTTCATCATTTATTTTTCTGAGCAATTTGAAAGGAAATGGGCCATGATGAGGTTTGCAGTTTCTACAACAGGATATAGACAGAAGCTTTCTGTCAGTCATTCCTAGGAATGGTACACTATTCTTCTTTGAAGCTGGAACAAAAGTATTGGATATGTTAGAATCACAGCTGCTTTCTTAGGCTGCTTTGACACTGAATTTTGGTTGTTAGCTATTGAGAGAACATTTCTGATAACAGCACCCAGCTTTTTCTTAGCGAACATCATTAGAGGGAGTCATTACTCTTTGATGGCTCTTGCAGTGACCCAGTCTTATGCTTCTAAATCACAATAATAAAATAATAATAATATGCAAAATTTGTCTCACTTCTAGGAACATTGGGGGAGAAGATAGGCAGGATTGGTACTGTTACTCTCCATGCTGTACTTCTTTTGTGAACAGAAGACTTTAGTCTCCAAGGATGTCATACTTTTTTCCCTCATTATTAATTTAACTTTACGATTGTAAAATCCTCACTGCAGGGAGCCCAAGGTACAATTGTACAATTTCTAGTGCACTGATGGTGCACAGTACATTATACTAAGAATGTGTGTGTGTCCATGTGTGTTTCTGTGTATTGGTCATTAGCTGTAATAGCATGTGATGGTATATGGGGAAAACTGAAGGAGCATTTCAAGCTGTGATAGGGTGAGGGGAAAATCTATCAATGACAAACAAGAGAGTGGGAGGAAAAATGAATCAGATAATGGAGTTACAAGATACAAGAGGGTTGCAGAAATATACCTAAGTTTGTAAAAAAGTAGCCAGAACAGACAAGGGAACAACACCCACCATGAACCTGTGTCATTCCTTGGAGAGAGTGTAGTGTATTAGGGATAAGTCAGTATTCCTTCAAACAGTTGGGGACCATCTAATTGGTCTCCTTGTCTTATTGCAGAAGCCACCATAACCTAACAGAGCAGCAATGCCTACCTGGGCCTTGTATGTTTATTATATACTTAGTAAACACAGTTATTTGGAACTGAACTGTGTCCATGTGGTTTCCTCATATTCTTAATGTTGTGTGAAAGAGCAAAGACACAACAGAGTCTTTCTATTCTTAGCTCTTCGAAGTTGGAAGCTATACACCTGCTACAGAGACCAACTAAGATGCAAAGAATCATAGTATTAGTAGTGCAAAGGAAAATTTAGTGCAAAGGGGAGGTTTAGAAGATAAAGTATCCCCAGTGATGCTGACCCCTACAATAGTATGAATAGTAAAACCCTCCAACAATTGTGCCACTCTGAAATCCAGGATAATCTTTTCCTTTCTGATCTTCCAACATCTGTCATGCAGGCATATCATATGCTGTATGTAAGAGGCAGAAGTAGCTCAGCCAACTAAGCAAACAACAGACCAAAAATTAAATAAGAATTTCTCTCTATATATATATTACAAGGATAGCAGCAATTCTGTCTTTGGTACAAAAAGTTGCCAGTAAAAAGAAATTAAATCATTAAGGAAATCTGGTCTAAGAAGCCATCAAGAAAGAAGCAGGCAATTCAATGGTAAAACGTGTGTATTATGTATAGGAATTCCCTGCTATACTACATGGGGATATGATAGGTCAACCAGGGCAATGACAGCTAGACAAAGAAATTTAGATTGTAAGAGTAGAATTCAAGCATTGTGTAAAACTAGACTGTCCAACCATTGGAAAAATACATTACAGGGAACACTTCTGCATCATCAGGGGAAAAATGAGATGACCTCATATTATTTAGTATTGACTATGTGCTTTGAGTTGTGTGAAATACAGAGAAAAAGATGGTCTCTTCCCTGAAGAGCTTACAGTATAAATAACAGACCAATAGACAACAGGATGGGAAATCCCAGGAAGGGAGAACCATTCATTTCTGATTAACACTTTTTCATATTTTCCCCTATATTTGAACATTTAAAATTTAAGCACAGAGAATCATAGAATATCAGGGTTGGAAGGACTTCAGGAGGTCATCTAGTCCAACTCCCTGCTCAAAGCAGGACCAATCCCCAATTAAATCATCCCAGCCAGGGCTTTGTCAAGCCTGACCTTAAAAACTTCTAAGGAAGGAGATTCCAGCACCTCCCTAGGTAATGCATTCCAGTGTTTCACCACCCTCCTAGTGAAAAAGTTTTTCCTAATATCCAACCTAAACCTCCCCCACTGCAACTTGAGACCATTACTCCTCAATCTGTCATCTGCTACCCCTGAGAACAGTCTAGAGCCATCCTCTTTGGAACCTCCTTTCAAGTAGTGGAAAGCCGCTATCAAATCCCCCCTCATTCTTCTCTTCCGCAGACTAAACAATCCCAGTTCCCTCAGTCTCTCCTCATAAGTCATGTGTTCCAGTCCCCAAATCATTTTTGTTGCCCTCTGTTGTACTCTTTCCAATTTTTCCACATCCTTCTTGTAGTGTGGAGCCCAAAACTGGACACAGTACTCCAGATGAGGCCTAACCAGTGTCGAATAGAGGGAAATGATCACGTCCCTCAATCTGCTGGCAATGCCCCTACTGATACATCCCAAAATGCCATTGGCCTTCTTGGCAACAAGGGCACACTCTTGACTCATATCCAGCTTCTCGTCCACTGTAACCCCTAGGTCCTTTTCTGCAGAACTGCTGCCTAGCCATTCGGTCCCTAGCCTGTAGCGGTGCATGGGATTCTTCCGTCCTAAGTGCAGGACTCTGCATTTGTCCTTGTTGAACCTCATCAGATTTCTTTTGACCCAATCCTCCAATTTGTCTAGGTCCCTCTGTATCCTATCCCTACCCTCCAGCGTAACTACCTCTCCTCCCAGTTTAGTGTCATCTGCAAACTTGCTGAGGGTGTAATCCACACCATCCTCCAGATCATTTATGAAGATATTGAACAAAACCGGCCCCAGGACCGACCCTTGGGGCACTCCACTTGATACCAGCTGCCAACTAGACATGGAGCCATTGATCACTACCCGTTGAGCCCGACAATCTAGCCAGCTTTCTATCCACCTTATAGTCCATTCATCCAGCCCATACTTCTTTAACTTGCTGGCAAGAATACCGTGGGAGACCGTGTCAAAAGCTTTGCTAAAGTCAAGGAACAACACGTCCACTGCTTTCCCCTCATCCACAGAGCCAGTTATCTCATCATTGAAGGCAATTAGATTAGTCAGGCATGACTTCCCCTTGGTGAATCCATGCTGACCGTTCCTGATCCCTTTCCTCTCCTCTGAGTGCTTCAGAATTGATTCCTTGAGGACCTGCTCCATGATTTTTCCAGGGACTGAGGTGAGGCTGACTAGCCTGTAGTTCCCAGGATCCTCCTTCTTCCCTTTTTTAAAGATGGGCACTACATTAGCCTTTTTCCAGTCGTCCGGGACCTCCCCCGATCACCATGAGTTTTCAAAGATAATGGCCAATGGCTTTGCAATCACATCCGCCAACTCCTTTAGCACTCTGGGATGCAGCGCATCCGGCCCCATGGACTTGTGCTCGTCCAGCTTTTCTAAATAGTCCCAAACCACTTCTTTCTCCACAGAGGGCTGGTCACCTCCTCCCCATGCTGGGCTGCCCAGTGCAGTAGTCTGGGAGCTGACTTTGTTCGTGAAGACAGAGGCAAAAAAAGCATTGAGTACATTAGCTTTTTCCACATCCTCTGTCACTAGGTTCCCTCCCTCATTCAGTAAGGGGCCCGCACTTTCCTTGTCTTTCTTCTTGTTGCTAACATACCTGAAGAAACCCTTCTTGTTACCCTTAACATCTCTTGCTAACTGCAACTCCAAGTGTGATTTGGCCTTCCTGATTTCACTCCTGCATGCCCGAGCAATATCTTTATACTCTTCCCTGGTCATTTGTCCAATCTTCCACTTCTTGTAAGCTTCTTTTTTGTGTTTAAGATCAGCAAGGATTTCACTGTGAAGCCAAGCTGGTCGCCTGCCATATTTACTATTCTTTCTACACGTCGGGATGGTTTGTCCCTGTAACCTCAATAAGGATTCTTTAAAATACAGCCAACTCTCCTGGACTCCTTTCCCCCTCATGTTATTCTTCCAGGGGATCCTGCCCATCAGTTCCCTGAGGGAGTCAAAGTCTGCTTTTCTGAAGTGCAGGGTCCGTATTCTGCTGCTCTCCTTTCTTCCCTGTGTCAGGATCCTGAACTTGACCATCTCATGGTCACTGCTTCCCAGGTTCCCATCCACTTTTGCTTCCCCTACTAATTCTTCCCGGTTTGTGAGCAGCAGGTCAAGAAGAACCCCTAGTTGGTTTCTCCAGCACTTGCACCAGGAAATTATCCCCTACGCATATGTATTACATCTGAATATATACTTGCACAAACACCAATACACTTCAGTTAGAGCGGTACATTTTGCCATTGACTTCACTGGGGCCAGGGTTTCACCTAACATGTCTCAAGCTGAGCACCCAAACTAAGACATCCATAGTCACTGGCCACTTTGGAGAATGTGGGCCTAAGTGACTGATACATAGCCACAAAGAGAGCGACTAGCAGAGCAGGAATAAAACCTAGCAATCATGACTCTCAATTTCCTGTTCTAATCATTAGATTGAACAGATAATGTATGTGCATGTACATGTATACATATTGTTTATGAGATTAAAACCATTATTCTTTGCTTGTTTTTCCTCTCATTTTAGGGTCTTGAATTTCTGTTTGCTACCAGAATGCCCTTCTGCTTCTGGGTTCATGCACATCTGCACACAAACCCAATACGAAAAAAACCCAACCCTTTGTTCTTTGTAGTTTAAACGATTTCTCAGGGAACAAGGCATGTCAGGAGAATATTGTACTCACCTTTAGGAAGATTTAATTTGGGCTATTTCCATAAATTCAATCCATACGAGAGCTGCTTCCACACTGTGTATTTGTTATTGGCAGGTCAAGTTTTGCCATTGTAAGTGATCCTGGTAAATGATTTACTTCATCATAATTCAGTACTTGGATATGTAAACAAGAAAAATAAAAGGGAAGTGGGGAAAATATCATAAATGAGTTCTTGTTGCTTTTGCCAAGTAAAGTGCTTATGTTATTTTATCACCATCTTGTTAGAGAGATTATTCTGTTAAATTCAAATAAATGAAAAGTAATGGAAAAAGAAAAAGAGTTGAATTGCCTGTGACAGATCTTCAGAGTTTAAAAACTACTGATGTTGCACAATGGTTATTAATTTCCTTGGATCCAAATATGCCCTTTTCTGACAGGCCTTAGATTATAGTTTTTATTTTACTGTTTATTGTTCCTCTTTCTGCATATTGATCTTGGATAATCAGACATCCCAGTTTAGCAGCAGTGTCCCAGTTTGCAAAGTCTTTTCCACTGCCTCAGACAGTTTTACAAAAAAATTTGTTTCATCAAGATCTCACTGAAAACATTTGATCACCTGCTCATCTTACTACCGAGCTATGCTGTAGTGCCCTCTCTGACCCACAGCAAGTGTTGTGCTTCCCCTTCCATCTAGTGCTCACTGGCTACCTCTCAGTGCTTTAGTTATTGTGATACTGAAAGTGATTAGGTGTGAGGGAGGGAACAGCTGCTCTGAAGCATCATTTTTGTGCTCTCTCTCTCTCACACACACACACACACATATACACACACACACGGTACAATACTCTGGTGTCTCCAGCAGTAGTAAATGAGCACTAGGGCAGAAGAGAAGGGCAATGACATTGTTGAAGGAAAGGGGAAAATGAGAACTGAGGCAGGAAAAGAGAAGAGGGGACAGAAAAAGAACTCAGGAAGAAGAGTAAGGAAAGGAGGATTTACAGAGATAAGGAATGGGGAAATAGGAAATTTGGGGTAACAGCCAGAGAGTAGGAAAAAGTGGAAGAGGAAAGGAGAAGAGATGGAAGAAAGGAGGAGGAGAACTTTTCAAAACTTTTTCATGGCACCACTAGTTGAAGAGATTTTAAAACAAACGAACAAGGAATATGGGGAAGATGGCAAAAGGAGGGGGAAAAACAGCTAACACCAAGGTAAAGTTTATCAAGACTTACATGAGTTGTGGTGGGGGCAGATAAATAACAACTAAAGAAACATGGGCAGATAAATCAAGACTTACATGAGTTGTGGTGGGGGCAGATAAATAACAACCAAAGAAACAAAGTGAATGGGACATGCCAGGATACAGGATGACATATGCATTAGCAAGAGGCAGGAAAAACCGGAAGCCCGGGGCACATTTTCTGTTGTTTTGAGAAATGGTCACCTTATATTTATTCCATTGCTGCCATTGGAACATTTGACCGCGAGTTGCAATGGCTTTAGATATGGGGAACGTAAACGTCTTCCCCTCCAAGAAATTTCAGGGCATATCTACACGGAGTCATTCAGGAAAATTAAAGCCAAATTAACTAAAGGTGTGAATTTAAAGTGCATAATTAAAGTGCATTTAAACTCTGTCTCATTCAGAAGTTAGGTGACCATTGTTCATTTTAGCTTAATCCTTTTCTAAGGGGATGAAAATGTACTCAAGGGTTTAATGCACATTTATTAACATGCTTTAAGTTCACACCTTTAGTGAATTTAGCTTAACTTTCCAAAGAGTCCCTGTGTAGACATACCCTTAGATATGATGCACTCATCTTTCTTTCAGTTTGGGATCTGATTGTTGAAACTCAGGTTTCTCATGTGAAGCTGAAATAATCTGTGAACATTAGTTTAAATGGGGACTTGGATTCCATTGAGAGCATGTGAGAAATTTGGAAATATATACTTAACAGGAAAGGTTAATCAAAGGTTAATAGTTCTGAAGACTTAGTAAAGATGAAACTAAAGGACTGAGAATGGAAAGTAGGGACACTTTAGTAGGTTTTTTTCACATTAACTCATTTCAGCTAGAAATCTCAGAGGAACATAAAGTGCCTATCCTACCTCTGTTGCTTGGACAAAAATAGTCTAGGGACATAACAAGACATTAGTGTCTAATCAATTTGACATCAGCTATGGGGAAAGTTAAAAAACTATATTTAGGAAATCAAAGGAGGAGTACTGAAAAAGTACAGGTTGGACTGAAACACCGAGATAGATTCAGAAAAATGGAAATCAGCCCTGCAGCAACTTGGCAGAATTCTTGCCTCCCAGAAGTCCAACGTAAGGTAGAGCATATTGTTGAGTTCAGTGATCATTCACACAGATGACATAAGATTTGGATTCCATGCAGTGTGATGCAACATCCAAAAAAAGTGAAACCACACAAGTAAATCTCAGGGCCAGACCTTCAGCTGCACAAAGGTGCCCAAAAGATGCTTATCTGGCTACTTCAGCATTTCCCCTGCTCAAGAGAATCCCCAGATTGCTCAGATATGCCATAACAGCTCTTATGCCACCCTCTCCCCAGCTCCCAGGGCAGGAGCATGGCTAGACAAATAGGATGATGACTGGCCATAATGGAATAATGGAATACTAATAATGGAATAATGGAAACTATAATGGAATAATAATAATAATAATAATAATAATAATAATGGAAACTAACCCAGATGAGAGTGGCCTTTTATGCGTTTCTAGTCTGCACCAGGGTGATGACTCAGCACTGAGCAGGCCAAGGATCAGCGTGAGTGTAAACCACACCTCAGTCCTCTTCTGACGTTCACAGAAACCTCCTCCACTACAGCTCAGCATCTAGTCCTTCAAAGTACCTCTCTCTCTCTCCCTTTGCTACCAACTGAGAAAGTGTCATACATGAAGCCTGTAAAGACAATATGACCAGACTAGCAAAATGTGCTGAAATCACATGATACAGAAATTTTGCCGAGCTCCTCTCAGTGGAAATATTTTTTTCCATGTAGAAAGATGAGAAACATTTCTTCTGCGCCTTTAACTAGCCTTATAGATGCTAAAAGTGTAGGTCTATGAAACTAAGTTTACCTAAGCAGGTGTTGAATTCCCAAGGAGGCCTTGGAAATACACAGTTCATATTTTATTTTTATCTGTCCCAGAAGCTGACAAATAAGTTTTGCCCAACTGCAAATTTGTATATTAGATACATATGCCAAGTACTGTCTTTGGTTTACAAATAACTAGCTATTTCAGAGTTTTTTAAGTGAAATTGCAAGGAGGCAAAGCCAAAAAATTGTTAGAATGATACATAGACTTTTGTTACAAAAGCTTTAGCATGTTTGTAAAGTACTTTTGCTGTTATAAAATCAAAGTGGGTAAAACGCAGAATTACTATTCCCTCAGAAGAGCTGCCAATGAATACCATCAATTCCAAACATCCTGCCTGAGGTTAAATGTGGGGTTGAAGACACCTAAATCCATGTTTTCAAGGCCAGATAGAAATACTGTTGAAGCTGACCTACTGTAGCGTGAATAGGCAACTCTACAATAATTGTGCTAGTCTGAATTCTGGGATAATTTTTCCCTCTTTCACCTCCCAATATCTGTCATTCACGAAGCTTACCTTTACTGTGAGATAACTGAATATGAGGGAAAGAGGAAGCTGCTAAAAAGTCAGCTTCTCCCAAGAATTATCACCCTGATACCATCGTTAGTTTCTATTATAATCAGATGGGATTGGTAATCTCAAATGGGTGGCAATCTCAAACACCATAAAGTTGCAAATACTGGCTAATGTTGATTCTTTAATATTGAACACTATATGGGTTAATGATTTAACTGAACACCCCCTCTTTTTCTCTAACATGCATAATTTTCAAACTTAATGACAATGACAAAACTTTAGCAAACAGTTCTTTACACATGTAAATTCAATGCTTAAAGATCTTTTCCCCTACCTTTCTCTATTTCAGGAAACCAATCTTCTTATTCCCATTCCCCTGCACAACTAAAATTGATAAGGTTTCAAAATTAAAAGAAAAGGGTACATTTGCACTTTAATCATTTGTCTGGGTTTGCTGAACATAAATCAGACTTTCACACCACACCAGCATGCCAGAAACAATATTCATGTAGCAGTACTGAGATCACTTAACCGTCTTATACATAATGTGCTTTAGGCTGCAGAAATTCACTGAATCTGTTGGTCTGATTGTTCCTGTGGCTTAGAGCACATTACATATGGGAAAAAAAAGACCCTTAAAGAGTTTGGTTTCCTGAACAAAAATCATGCAAATCGTACCCCAACACTGACAAATATGGTCAATTACACTGGCCCCTTAAATGAGAAAACAAAATTAGGCTCTAAGAGTATCCATGCAATATTAGTCAACAGCACAGCCTATTGCCTCCTTACAAAAACTTCATGGATTTTTAGTTGTCTCTCCCCATGCCAGGAGAAAGGGGAAGGGCCAAAGAGGAGTCAGGATTCTTGGACTCACACGGCCCCTGCTCAAAGACTCAGTGATACATGTAGAGGAGGCCCGAGCACAGAGCGAGGGGTCAGTGAGGGGAGCGGGAGCCCACCCAGAGCATATAACAGACCTGGCTGGGCAGGGTCCCCTGGAGGGGAGAGAACAACAAGACCAGGGATGGGGAGCTGTAGGGAGTGGCCTGGGGGACCAGAGACAGATGGCAAAGGGAATTAGGGAGACCCCAGATAAGGAGAGAGAGTGGAGCAGACAGGAAGAGGTGTGGCAGCCCAGTAACACCCCTCAACACTATCCACCTCACTGCCCTGAGACCAGCCGTGCACAGGGAGCCGTGACTACCACTGGCCTAGGGAGTTCTCAGCAGCCCCTGAGCCAGGGAGAAGGTGGCAAGTCATGCAGGGTAACTGCAGCCAGATCCACGGAGGCTTGTTGGGTCTGGTGCTAAGGCAAAGGCCTGCGTTAGCTTTGGTCAGTCTGGGCAGCGGTGGCCACACCTCACAGCAGGCAGGGGAATGCAGTGCTCAGAGAAGGGTGGTTTTTCCTTTTTGTTCCTCTTAGGATGACCCTTGACCACGGGGAGTGAATGGTTGCTCCCCCTGGCGTAGCCAGTGCATTCACCCACCTCGGAGGTAGGTCTTCATTCACTAAAGCCCTGTGGAAAAGCACCTGGTGACCTCTCGAACCAGGGTCCCTGTTGTAGGGTATGATTTGGGGCTTGCACAAAAAGGGTGGGTCTGGATATTGCTCTGGTAGTTTGTGTGGAACACCGAGTGAAGCCGCAATCCAGTGGGCAGGGCATGAGCCTCATCACATGCCCCTATCAAACTGACGAACCAAGTTTCACCACCCCATGGAAGAGACTGTTACTGTTTAAAGTGGGTTTATTTGTATGTATACTTATAGGGTAAATAGTTTGGGATGACTTTTCATCTGTGTGTAGGAAGAAGTGTAAGTATTGCTTTAGCATATTTTAAAACCTTTTAATTACATAGTATGTTCTGAAACCTGCTAACAAGTTTTTTCCTGTTTTTAGGCTGTTCCTGAGAAAGGTAAATCTGTTTTATTTGTTGTGTGTGTTTGCCCTTTTTACTAGTTTAGTTCAAAATAAAACTGCTACCCGAGTTAGGGGTATTTTACTTGTTGTGAATCTATCTAGTAACGTTAGGTGGGAGCACGCCACCTCACAGATCTGCGGTTGGTAAGAGGAGCAACTGAGGAAGAGGTACCATGGCGAGAGGGCAAGGTGATTTGGAAGCTCCCTCGCCATAGTGTCCAGTGTTCACTGAGGCCCAGGGTCTCACAAGCAGCTGTAACATCCCTGAAGACAGAGGGTAATTAAGTTGCAGCCTTAAACTGAATCCCACAGTGTTCTGGGATCCAGCAAGCAAGGTCCTGCTGGAGTAGATTTGCTAGATAGATCTGGGGAAAGGAAGTTTCCTGGAGTTATTAGATCCACTCCGAGCCTGTCCCTCTGGGTAACACCAGGGGTAGTGAGAGATGGATTGCTTCTCGTTCCACCAAGGTAACTTAGGGTGGGAGGTAGGGTCCCATTTTACAATACTCCTACCCCAATCCCGTTTCAAGCACCTTGATAAGAAAGATGAATATATGAAATATATCTATGGTTTAAGAATGGAAGATGCAATTGAATGTGGCTATGTGTAGGATTTACTCAGTCTAAGTCAGGACTACTTCACGACAGTGTGTCAGCATTGACATCCACTAATCCTCAACAAAGCTTTTCCGACAAAATAGCTATACTACACTGGCAACCCTTAGGGAAATGTATGATTACAGAAAACTTCTGTTGTTTAATTCTGTGAATCCTGTACAAGGTGTACTTTTAGTGTTAGTGGGGGATTTAGTTGATCATCCTGTTTATTCGTGTATCTGAAAGAAAGAATGGCAATTGTAGAGCAGAAAAGTTTCTGTTATATCTCTGTTTTTGCTTGCTCCTTATTAGTGGAGAGAAAGTGGAGTGGCCCTCTGAATTTGAAAATTAATATTAAAGCTACCTCAGTACCTTAAGGCTAATTTCCCTTGTACCTTCTCAGTTTTATCATAATTTCTTCTTACTTTATCCTTATAATTAACACAATAATACTTCTAATTTTTACAATTTAGTTGAGCTTTTCTAGAGGATGATTTATTAATATACACATACAGAGCTCTCTCAATATAATTAGTCAGCTCCATATCACAATTGCCTTCCAATATCAAAGATCCCCTTTATATTGACTACGGATCTGGATAGAATTAGAAGCATAAAATTCCAAAAGAAGATTATATACTCTATGAAATACTGTCTTCCTAATCTTTGGAAGATGCACCAAGCTCTCCCATCATTACATAATGACAAATCTCTGTAAGTTTCTTCCCCACAGAATATTGTGGCACAAAACTGGCATTCCAGGTCAGCAGTGTAAAATCACCTAAACCCATTTATTTTTAAGGCCAGATAGGACTACTGTGATCACCCAGTCTGACCTCCTAAACAGCGGAAGCCATGAAACTTCACCCAGTAGTTCCTACACCAAGCCCAATAACTTGTTTTATCTAAACCATATCTTTCAGTAGGAAATCCAATCACGATTTAAACATTTCCAGTGGTAGAAAGTCCACCACATCCTGTGGTAAAGTATTCAAGTAATTTATTACAATCACTGTTTATATTTAACACATTCACTTCCAACTTGAATTTTTCTAGTTTCAGTCTCCAGCATCTCACCTCTGTCACAGCCTCATAAAAATACAAAATACCTCCCATAGACAACAGAGGTGATATAAGGCCATAAATATTGTGCTTCTCACCACAACTAAGATTTCTGAAGAATCAGTGATAATACTTACAAGAATTTACTGTACCAGATATATAACCTTATCAGCTCACTTGTGTTAGGAAAAACCCACCAAATGTTTCTCGCTGTGAGAACAATATCACTCACTATGTTATAAGCATTCATTTAAAGTAACATAACTATTTTGAAACTGCTATTTAGGAAGATATTAACTACGATCGTTAAGTATAAGTAGTGCCTGTCCAAAAAAACATGACCGCCTACATATTTTCCTTCTATGCACTTTAACTCTTCCCCTATATGAGAGCTTCTGAAAACTCACATAACTCCTACTGAGAATTAAGAGCCTGCTTCCTCTGAAAGACATTCTTCTAATAGCTCATCATTTCCACAATCTCCTCGCTCACAGATATAGGTAGGGATTAAAATCTGCCCTGCAGTCACACATACTAATTCCACAGAGGAGTGGCACAGCCAACTGGTATACCATTGCCAAGGCTTGAATGGCACAGCTCCCACTCCAGCTCAGTCAGGTTCCCTGGGGACTGATTGATACCATAGTAGCAGAGAATATCTCCGTTAATCTCCTCTAACTGCTGTTGACCCATCTCTGCCATCCCCTCCGAAGAATGTAATAAATCAAGTGCATTTTACATGAAAAATGAAGTAATGACTCAGTGAAACCAATGGCTAATTGCACACAGAGGCCTCTGGGAGATGTGGGACAAATCCATGTCAGATTTGAAAAGGCAGAAAAGGAAGCTGAAGTTAATAACTCCTCAAATGCTGACAGGTTGAAGAGGACTTGAAATGCACCATTTCTTCAGATACAAACTGATTCTCACTTAAGGGGAATGAAAAATTCTAGCTATACATGTAGTCTTTACAGCAATAACAGCACGGACTTTTGAGGAAATAATGTATCAGCACAAGGAATAATCTGCTGAATGAACGTTTTCTTTTGGCCACAATTTCACATTCTGGAGACAATAAGAAACTTTATAATCATATATATGCATACTAGATCTGGTCAAAAATTTTCTGTCCATTTTGTTAAACATAAAATTGGGGTTTTGACTAAACAAAATGTTACAGAAAGAATACCTGCTTTCTGATGAAAATTTTGTCTTAGAGAACAAAAAACACCTGAAAATCAAAATCTTTTCAGCCAAAAACTGAAAATTTTGATTTTGAAAAATGCAGTGCCTCATGCCCCTATTCTGCTCTATGGGCTGGGCTCCCATGAGGCACTGCAACAGCTCAGCAGGAGGGGAGACTATGGTGCATCATGGGAGATGTAGTCCAGCCAGGGAACTTGGCCAATAGAAAGAACTGGGGCATGAGGCATCCAAATTACAACTCCCACGAGGCACCACAGCAGCTCAAAATTTCTGAATCAAAAGCTTTCAGCTGAAAGGTTTTAGCTTTAAGTCAAAATTGAAGTAAAAAGAAAAACAATCCATTTTCCAGTGAGCTCTATTCATAGAATCATAGAAATGAAGGGCTTCAAGGGACTTCAAAGGGTCATCTAGTGCACCCCCCCATGCTGAGGTAGGACCAAATATACCTAGAAGATCCCTGAGAGGTGTCTGTCTTCTTAAAAACCTGCAGTGATGAGAATTCCACAACCTCCCTTGGTAATCTTTTTCAATGCTTAACTATCCTTATAGTTAGGAAAAAAACTTGAATATATAACCTAAATCTCCCTTGCTGATTATAATGTTTACTTAACGAGAAAAGCTTAAATACCAAAATGAAAAGAAGACAAGACTCTTGTGTGCTGAGAATTCTGATCTGATTTAATCAGATTGGATTTAATCAGATCAAGAAAGAAGATAGTTATTTACATAATAAAAAAATTGCAGGAGGAAAATGTGTCATAGACTCACACTTTAAGACCATCATGATCATCTAGTCTGACCTCCGGCATCTTGCATGCCACTGAAGCTTATGCACCCTCTCCTGAATAGGCCCATAACCTCTGGCTGGCTTACTGATGTCCTCAAATCTTGATGGAAAGACTTTGAGTTACAGAGAATTCACCATTTACTCTAGTTCAAATCAGCAAATGACCTGTGCCCCTCTCACCAAATCTTGGAAAACTAGTCAGACATCAAGACATTACTTCAAAGGAGTCACGTTTTTTGTCTACTTCGGCTTAATCAAAATTCAGGGGCCTGGCTGAGGCCCTCCGAAATCAAATCTTCACTGCTTCATTCTATGCCCTTCACTGCTTCATTCTATGCCTCCTTAAATCCTCCTAACCCAAACAGTTTGATTTAAAATCAGTCTAGATTCAGCAAAGCAAACACTTTGCTTCTTCTCCCCTATTTTATATAGTAAAACTTTAGTGGCAAATGTCTGCAATATGATAGATGATATATAGTATTACAGTTACAAGAACAAAGACATAAACCAGAAAGGCAAGCCTGCACCAATCAATACTACAAGGTGAACAGACAGATTTATTCTTTCACTATAGAGAGTTGTTATACCACAAATACATGACAGTAAGAAGGGCAGCCTCTTTTCCGAATAAATAGTTTCTATCTTTTTTTCAAAAGTGGCCACGGATTTTAGTCGTTTCAGCTTTTGGGAGCCCAATCTGAGACACCATTTCAGACCTAAGGTTGCCAAGACTCCAGGATTGTCCTGGAGTCTCCAGGAACTAAAGATTAATCTTTAATTAAAGATTATGTCATGTGATGAAACCTACAGGAATACTTCCAACCAAATTGGCAACCCTATTCAGACTAAAAACTGAGGCACCCACATTCCCCTTCTTTCCAGAAGCCTCAGAATTGGGCCAGAAGGGGAAAGAAATTCTTGAGGTCTTTAAGGATTGCACCCATACCCTCTCTTTGTGGACACTAAATTTCTCCATGGGCTTGAGGAGGCGAGCTTCTTGGCTGATGGCTTGAGTGGAAGATGCATCATAAGCCTATTGGCTCTTGCACACCCAAAGGAAATCTTATAAGGCCTTCCCTCTGCCTAGAGTGACGTGAAAAAAATCTCTTCCACCACCACCCTGAGATAAGAATAGAAGCAGGTTTTGGGGCCTTGTGATAAGCATTGTGTCAATCACCTTTTGGGGCTGGAAATTAGTTTTTCCCCATACTTGGTGTGGGTACTGTGGGGTTCATTTGCCTTCCTCTCAGCAACTTGTGGACCTGGTTGGGTAGGGTAGGTTGCAAAATTTATTCTGTCACCACTTTCAAGTGCTCACTGCAGGTATTCATTCCTTGGGGGGGCCCTAGAAGTGGGTTTAGGGGAAGGCATTTCCTAAAGAAGGTGGGGGACGGTGTCCTAATGTCTGCAAGGAGACAACCTCATCTCTACTCAGTTGGATCATACAGGATTTGAACAAAAATGGACAAGTTTATATATAATCTCTGTCTTCTCTTTGGGAATTATTTTCCCTGGTTCCTCAAAGAAGCATTTGATAAAAAAAAAACCTTTAAAATATTATTTTACAATATTAGCTGTCAGCTAATTGTCACTTGCAAGGGAAGTGTCTCTTTAATTCGGATGAGGCTTAGGGACTTGATGGCCCCATTTATGTAAATAGAAAAATACATATTAATACTGCGAGAAATAAAGATGTGTTTTACAGGCACTGGTCCCCCATTCAACAGCCTTTCAGACTCCATTATTTTTAAACTATAGGTGGCCTCTTTCTTAGAACAATATGAACAAAATGAAGGCTCAGTGCTGATGTACCAATACTTTAATTACAATTAGTTTGAAAAAAACAATTAATTGTATAGGACATCAGGGGGGAGGGCGCAGGGAGAGAGAATCAAAAGATCTTGGCAAAACTTATTCAGTTTTTTGTTACAAATAATTCTTTTGTAAAGAAAATGTGTTTCATTTTGTTTTTGTTTTTCATCATCATTATGTTTGTAGTTGTTGTTGAAAACTGGAATTTTCTGAGCAAAATGAAGATTTTCCATTAGTTTTCATGTTAGTAAAAAAAAAAATGGTTAATTTTTTTTTTAAAGAATTTTGACTGGTTCTATAGAAGAATGTATTTATCAGAATACTGATTAATGGCTGAAGTGCAATTTTAAAATATTTTTGTATTAAATCCTCCATATATTTATAATGTCCTAATGGCAAAGTATTTTGTAATAAAGGTAGTGTGAAAAAAAATTAAAATGTATCAAAGTCTTTTAACTTTACCTACTTTTAGCCTTGGAACAAGTATATCATTGGGAATAAGATCTAGAAATCAACAAACTTACTTATTTCCATAAATCAGTGTATATCCTAAAGCGTACTATAAAAATCAGATTCAAACTAAAATATTTTATGTTTATTTTGGCATTTTATTTATTCTATGTACAGATCTTCTCTTTTCCCAGTCTTTGGCCTGACAATGAATAAATTGTATACTTTATCCAGTTAAATAGCATACATCTTGATCTCAACATGGATTTAGTTGCATCATAGTCCCAAGAGGTTTACACTCTGGGGAAAGTATGAAATGCTGCCTTCTGAAGTACATCACTAATCACTTTGTATAGACCTGTGTGAAACCTCTCTGACTTTTAGAAGAGGTCTTGCCCTTTGGCCCAGCACTGTTGTACAGCCTCAAAGGGAGACAATGTTTTTTTTTCTTTTCTCATTTGTTTTCTGCATACTTATTTGCATGCCAAGGGTGTCCTTTAGTTCTTACAAAGGGCAACCTTACATCACTGAAGAAAAAACAATGCTGCTACACTCTGAACTGAGTTTTCCACCTTTGAACCACTTGTGCCTCACATTCTTGGCATGTTGCTGGTATTAGACTCAGGTGGTGATAAGGCATTGAGTTCAGGGGATGATAAAGAACTGAGTCTGACACACAAAGGATAAACGAGAATTGCTGATAGAAAGCTGTTCTATTTTTACATTCATTGTGAGGGGAGGTGGGTGTATTTTCATCTCCCTGTCAGGTACCTGAAAACAACAGACCTTATCCCTGCTTAATCTCAATGGGTTACCTTCATAAGCTCTTGAAAAGTTATATATGGAAGCCTAGAATAAGCGGATTAGCAATTGTTGTTTGCAATCGGACATCAGCAAAGTACATAATAAGACTGAAATATCACCAAGAATATAGAATGAAGGGGGAGAACAGACATAGTGCTGTCACTTCAAGACTTGGCAGACATAAGGGTCACACAAAACTCAAATTGCTCATCCACACACACAACCCCTTCCATGCAGAGACAGCCATCTTAGCTTCTCTCTCCTTGAAGAGGGCACCTCTGCTACCACTACTTAAGCAGCAAAAGCTCCATTTTTTAAAAAGCATTGCCCACTGTAGCGGGGTGGTAACCCCGCTCCTGCCGGAAGGGGATAAAGCAGCCCTGGAGAGGGCTGCAGTGAGGAAAGCTGGGCTAATTGGAAAACAGCCACAGCTGTAGCCAGTGCAATCAGGGCCCAGCTGACCCTTATAAGAGGGTTGTGGGCCAGAAGGACTCAGACTCTCTCTCTGGCTCTAGAGAGGGAAGGACCTGGCTGCCTGGGAAGCTGAGAAGGTTATCTAGGGTGGAGCAGTGCTGGGGAAGGGCAGAGGGAGCTCCAGTCTAGCAAAACCCCAGGCTGCAGACTGAGTTAAGGGCCCACAAAGGGTACTGGGGCTGCACAGGGGCAGCCCTGAGATAGCCAGAGGCAGCAGGTCCAAACTCCCCCTTGCCAATGATGAGTGGCCTTTACAGACTGCATTCAGCCCCAGTGAGTGGGGGCTAGATCCTCACTGGCAGTAGCCACTGAGGTGAGGTGGGGATAGAGGGTTGGGGGTTCCCCTGAATGAGGAGACCCAGATTATGGGTTGCTGTGGTGGGCAGAACCCCTGGGTAAAGGGCACTGGGGTGTGGGAGGGACACGGGGGGGGGGGGTGCAGTGGCAGGTGAGACATCAGAGGGTGCTCTGGGGCTGGAAAGAGCTAATTCCCTGGACAACCAGCAGGAGGCGCTGTGCTGGTGAGGCGCTGCCTGCCACACCACATACACATTTATTCCTCTAAGCTCAAATTTTGACCTTCAGGAATTATGAAACAATAATTGATCAGTCAGTTATGTTTGATCATGATAAATGTTTTTATGATGACAGATTCATTTAAACGCCAGCTATATGCCAACTTGCTAGATCTGAGCATTTTTTATTTTTACTACAGTAATGCAAATTTATTAATGTATTATGAAATATCTGCCAAATTTTTGTATCAAATTGGTAGTTTTCCCAAATCCTTCCTCAATATTGAAACCTGTGCAGCAACAGTTTGGTTTTTCAGTGTCTTTTCTTTTTTAATCTAACATGGCAGAGATACCAGTGCAGAGCAAACTACAAAGCCTAATATCTTCTGAATAGAGTTTTCGCTGGCCTTGTATCTTCTGTAATGGCCTATTGAATCCTGATAGGCCATTTGTCAGTCCTAAACAACAGTGAAGATTGAGAGAGTGCAGAAAGACAGAGGGACTCGATTAAAAGTAACACAAAATAGCATGTAAGCAAGCTAAAGTGCTGTATAGTTATCCTCTGAGATTACACAACCATTTGACTTAATTTTTCTGACAGTTCAGTATAATATCACATTAGACAGATTGTCCTTGGCTATCACTTGTTTGTTCCCACTTTTTGTCCAGAGGCATCTTCTGGACACCATCACATTTCAGACAAAGCAAATAAACCAGAAACTATTGGAAATACAGGTTATGGTGCAAGCAGGGTTGTCCTTATGATTTGTGGGTCCTGTAGATGCTGACATGGGGAAAAAGTGGGGAGATGTGTCTGTTTAATGGTTTCTCACTTCAATCCTATTCCCAGATGTGGACTGTGTTTTTTTCCAAATACACTGACCATAATGGTTGCATTACTTGTGGGTGGTTAAGTTCAGCGCACACAACTTGCCCCACAGATAATGCTGATATTTTCCAGTGATATCTGAAACTACAGTGTTTGAATATGCTTTGTTTTCAGTAAGTTTTTTTTGTATACAGTAAGTCCACATTACTGGAACATCTTTAAAACTATGATAACTTTTCAGATTGACTTGTAACTTCATAATATGGGTTGGATTTATAATAATAATAACTGTAATTATTAATAATAATTATTATTATTATACAGGCTGTTCCATCAAAAGATAAGCTATTTATTAAGGAAATATTACTATCTTCATTTTACAGGTGTGGAAACTGAGGCAAGGAGCAGTGAAATGTCTTGTCCAATGACACACAAGTCAGTGGTAGAGATGGAAATAGAACTCAGGTGACTCAACTGTCAGCCCAGCAGTGAGGTATTCACTCTGCCTCCCTTGTACTTTCTGAATTTTAGCAGATTCCAAGCTAAAGAGTCAGATAGTGAACGCAGAAATTGTTGTACAGGAAACAGGGCTAGATGAAGCAGTTCAGATAAACAAGAAATACAAACTAAAGCTGTGTTGAGGCTCATAAAAGCTCATATCCCCTTCTTCCCTTCCCATAGCCCACTTAAAATATTTCTGTGCCTCTTGAACACATTCTAATTTCTGACAATAGGTTGTTACTCTCCCTCCTCTGGGGAAGCTCAGCCTTTTGATCCTGATAATTTAATCACCGGATCTGTTTGCTGCTTCCTTCCTAGTCATGGTGGTTGTGAGGGGTCCGAGAATGAGGCAATATCCAATGAAGAAAAAGTAGGAACTTCTCCACTGAGGCCTGTAAAGAGTAGAACTAGAACCTTGGAGTGGATCCAATAAAAAGCCCGTTTAGGATGGAGAAGGCTCCTCCCCTTTTTGTATTTTCTGTGTGCAAGAACTGCAGCATCCCACACCTGAAGAAGGGAAACTAATGGACTGCAGTGTAAGCCACAACATCAAATTATCCACCTTTACGGGTTTTTTTAAGTACTCTGACAGCCAGTTCCCTCTGAGACTGGTGGCTGTTAATCTGATTCCTTTACCTTCCTTATCCCCTTAGAAGGACAACATCTACCAATTAGTTAGCAGTACTCTAAATCTGAAAGCAAACATACCAGTACCTCAAAGAATCTATAACACTATCTCCATAGGATGAAAAGGAAATCCTGCTGCTTAATTTAAATCAATTTTAACTATTAAAGGAGGTGGCACAACTAAGACATGTTTATCTCTGCAGGTGTATTCATGCTTTACGATTTCAAGGTAAAAAGAAGCTGTTGTAATGAGGATGCTGGCCAAACCCTTAGTATGATATTGGTTACATACAAAGTTATCTTGCACATCACAAGAACAAAACACATATATGTCCTTTTCTACCCAGTTCTGCACAATTATGTAACTCCCCCGCAATGTGAGTCTGAACAAAAACTGGATACAAAAGGTGCTGGATGGCAGCTCACTGTAGAGCCAAATCCCTCAAACTTCTGATACAGAAGTGTAGCTTTGCATTCCCTGAAAGCATAGGTGCTGCCTATTTGGCCCCATCCGGTTCTTCATATGCTAACATGGTCACACAATATTTATTAATCAGGGTCAATCCTATTTAGCTTTTAATGTCAAAACTTTCCCTGCATTTTGAAAGTTCTCTATAAAAATTAATAAATCAATTGCATAAGAAATATAGACTACATGAGCCCTGTGAATACTGCTAAAGGAATCTAATCTCAAGCATCCAGCTACTGTCCCTTTAACTGAAATGTACTGTGGCACCTATAATGTATTAATTCTAGGAAGGACTTCAGCATCTGAAATATCAGTATTTGATATTTCAGCCCACTTTTGACTTTGGTTTGTTGTAGGATGAAGCAAGAATTTATTAATTAAAATAGAGAAAATAGCAATCTCTCTCTGTCTGAGGTTTCCCAACTGTAAAACGGGGATAAAATACCTTCTTTTCTTACCCGATTTTCGTTATCTACTTAGACCACAAGATCTTTATGGCAGAAACTCTCTCAATCTCTGTTTATAAACACCTATCAAAATGGAGCTGCAATTTCAAATAAGGCTGTCAGTGCCACTGGAATACAAATATAAATAATAAATAGGTATTTGTTTTTGCTTTCCTCCCACATGCTATAATTATACATTAACATATTTGTAAGCAGTGAATTACAACACATGAAAAATAAACTCTATGAAATTATATCCCAATCCTCTGATGTGGGAGATGTAGCATTCTTGTATTTCCCCTGCCCCTACATTGGCCATGCATGAAACAGAACAACAAGTAGAGAACTACAGCAACAATGCAATATAGTTCCTTGAAAAGAAGCATAAGCTGTCTGCTGTAGTTGATATGCATGGCATAGATGTCCTTGTTCCTATGCAGGCTCATCAAACCCATCCAGGTACTGTAGGATACTTAAAAGGATTCCTTCTAAATTTGAAGAGAATCACTTCAGGCTCTGAAAATATTAGCACATTCAAATAATTTAGATGGCTTTGTTTGTAGAATACTTTCAAGGTAAAAAAGTGCTAAAAGATCTTACGTACTAAACAAGCACTAAAATATAATACAATCCTGCAAATATTTATATATGTCAACATTTAGATCACTACATTGTGTGGGTATTTCTGCAACTTAGGAAGATACCGTATGGAACAGGCATGGTCAATATGCTATTTTAAAAGACCAACAACTTATTTCAAAATCAAATTTCTTTAAGGAAAATAAAACATGTTGGGCTACATATAGCCCAAGCCTGATATTTTTAAAACACAGGTGCTTTCTATTTTTTTAGCTCAAAACAGTACCTCAATATTACATAAGGGCTGAAATACACTCTTTCATATTCACAGACACTCAGAGGTGGGTGACTTTTTTTTTTATGAAAATTTCATTAAAAATACCTCATTGGGGCTAAAATGATTGTTCTTAGCATGAATGGTAATTTTTCTTAAATTGGTAGTGAATGATAATAAGTGGAGTTGTGTAGAAGTTCCATTAGACCCTTAGTGATGAGATCAACACCACATGGCAATAATAAATATCCCCCAGATTTAGCTTTTCATATGTTTTATATGATCATCTTACCAGTCATAGAATCATAGAATCATAGAATATCAGGGTTGGAAGGGACCCCAGAAGGTCATCTAGTCCAACCCCCTGCTCAAAGCAGGACCAAGTCCCGGTTAAATCATCCCAGCCAGGGCTTTGTCAAGCCTGACCTTAAAAACCTCTAAGGAAGGAGATTCTACCACCTCCCTAGGTAACGCATTCCAGTGTTTCACCACCCTCTTAGTGAAAAAGTTTTTCCTAATATCCAATCTAAACCTCCCCCATTGCAACTTGAGACCATTACTCCTCGTTCTGTCATCTGCTACCATTGAGAACAGTCTAGAGCCATCCTCTTTGGAACCCCCTTTCAGGTAGTTGAAAGCAGCTATCAAATCCCCCCTCATTCTTCTCTTCTGCAGACTAAACAATCCCAGCTCCCTCAGCCTCTCCTCATAAGTCATGTGCTCTAGACCCCTAATCATTTTTGTTGCCCTTCGCTGGACTCTTTCCAATTTATCCACATCCTTCTTGTAGTGTGGGGCCCAAAACTGGACACAGTACTCCAGATGAGGCCTCACCAGTGTCGAATAGAGGGGAACGATCACGTCCCTCGATCTGCTCGCTATGCCCCTACTTATACATCCCAAAATGCCATTGGCCTTCTTGGCAACAAGGGCACACTGCTGACTCATATCCAGCTTCTCGTCTACTGTCACCCCTAGGTCCTTTTCCGCAGAACTGCTGCCTAGCCATTCGGTCCCTAGTCTGTAGCGGTGCATTGGATTCTTCCATCCTAAGTGCAGGACCCTGCACTTATCCTTATTGAACCTCATCAGATTTCTTTTGGCCCAATCCTCCAATTTGTCTAGGTCCTTCTGTATCCTATCCCTCCCCTCCAGCGTATCTACCACTCCTCCCAGTTTAGTATCATCCGCAAATTTGCTGAGAGTGCAATCCACACCATCCTCCAGATCATTTATGAAGATATTGAACAAAACGGGCCCCAGGACCGACCCCTGGGGCACGCCACTTGACACCGGCTGCCAACTAGACATGGAGCCATTGATCACTACCTGTTGAGCCCGACAATCTAGCCAGCTTTCTACCCACCTTATAGTGCATTCATCCAGCCCATACTTCCTTAACTTGCTGACAAGAATGCTGTGGGAGACCGTGTCAAAAGCTTTGCTAAAGTCAAGAAACAATACATCCACTGCTTTCCCTTCATCCACAGAACCAGTAATCTCATCATAAAAGGCGATTAGATTAGTCAGGCATGACCTTCCCTTGGTGAATCCATGCTGACTGTTCCTGATCACTTTCCTCTCCTCTAAGTGCTTCAGGATTGATTCTTTGAGGACCTGCTCCATGATTTTTCCAGGGACTGAGGTGAGGCTGACTGGCTAGTAGTAGTAGTAGTAGTAGTCGCTAGTATCTGAACATAGTGTCAGCCATGCTTGATTGGGGCATGGTGTGTAATCTATTCAAATGAGTGGGACATTATGATGATAGTGAAGACAACACACAGGAAATGTTCTCACACCATTTTGTCTGTGTAATTTAATGACAGCTGCATTAAAAGATTCAAATGTGAGCCCATTCAATATCTCCTGATTCTTGGTGTGTTAGAATGGATAGCAACATTACAGTGCCTGATAAAGTGGGGTCTGAACCCCAAACGGGCTGCTAGATATTACCACATTGAAACAAGTAACAATTCAATGGCAAAAAAGCCTACATTAACGTGGCGGTATGTTGCCAATGCAACCTTAACTCTGCTTCTTTCAGCAATGTCCTGATACATCCCATTCACACATAGCTTTACTCTGCCAGCCCTAATATTGCCAAAGTGTACAAGTACTTCGCCAATTTTTACAACTCATTCACTCTCACCCACAGGATTCTATCTAACACAAAGGACAGAAAAGAAAATGGGGGAGGGGGGGAAGTTTCCAGCCAACTCAGGTTCGCAGGGCTCGAGCTGTGGGGCTGTTTCATTGCTGTGTTGATGCACAGGCTCAGACTGGAGCCAGAGCGCTGGGACCCTCCCACCTCTTGTAGTCCTAGAGCCCAGGCTCCAGCCCCCATCCCACCCCTGCCTCCTAGCTCCCACCCTGCCCCACCGCTTCCTGCCCCACTCCACCCCTTCCCCAATATCCCCATCCCTACCCCTCTCCATCTCATTCCAACCTCGCCCCTGATCATGCCCCGTCCCCACTTCACCTCCTGCACACTATGGAACAGCTGAGGGTGGTAGGTGCTGGGAGGAAGGGGGAGGCGCTGATCAGCGGGGCTGCCGGCAGCTGGGAGGTGCTGGGGGGGAGAGGAGGGAAGCAAGCTGCCAGTGGGTGCTCAGCACCCACCATTTTTTCCCTGTGGGCGCTCCAGCCCTGGAGCGCCTATGAAGTCGGTGCCTATAGCATCCCCTCACTAAGTGAACTAAAGCAAGTCAGGGTCCTGATTTTTACTGACAGGCATACAGTAACTCACTTTGGGATCTGGGTAGCTAAACTTCCTCTTTCCTTTGAAAAAACGTGGTGCTCACTTTTTCAGCATTAATTCAGTTGGCCAGTTTGATTCTCAAATCAATTTAATTGTTGATCGAAACCAATCCTCATGTTCTCCTTATTAAACATAGAAGGAGAAAACTAGTCATTTGAATGTATCTGTCTTTTGCCTCTGCACTCCATTTAGCTGTAGGCAGTGCTGTGAAACTGAACTAGCTGGCGAAGGTTCAGTCACAGCACTGTTACACTGAGTGTAGCATACATTAGCACTGACAGAGCCTACGGTGCATCTATGAATATTGCCAGTGTCATCTGTTTTCAGAGTTATTGAAATGCATCACAAATTTAAAAATGGCTTTTTGTGAAGAGTGACAAAAAATATAGTTATTAACACCTAGTATCATTTTTCTTTGTTTTTGATTGCAAAAACAGATGCTTGGATATTGTTTTCCATTCTTTTTTGTGGCACAGTATTTTCCTCCCACCACTCCTATAGGCCAGCTGTTTTAAAACACACTTCTGGCTGAAAAGCATCTGCAAGAAAGATCATCCATTAATAGACCAAGCTGGCAAGTCAATAGTCACTAACTAAATTCAGACTGCCAGTTCAGAAAGGATTATACTTGGTTACCATTATACCCCGAGACTGAGAAGACTACCTCTGAACCGTTGACCTTTTCATGCTTGAACTAGGTAAGTAGCTAAAAACAGGGAAATGCCCCCTCCACCGAAACACTACTCTTTAGAGCACTGGTTCTCCAAGCCAGTCCACTGCTTATTCAGAGAACGCCCCTGGTGCGCCGGACCAGTTTGTTTACCTGCCGCATCCACAGGTTCAGCCGATCGCGGCTCCTACTGGCTGCAGTTCGCCGCTTCAGGCCAATGGGGGCTGTGGGAAGGGTGGCTAGCACGTCCCTTGGCCCATGCCACTTCCTGCAGCCCCCACTGGCCTGGAGCAGCAAACCGGGAGCCGCGATCTGCTGAACCTGCGGACGCGGCAGGTAAACAAACCGGCCCGGCCCGCCAGGGCCTTTTCCTGAACAAGCAGCGGACCGGTTTTGAGAACCACTGCTTTAGAGCATAACAAATTGGAAAATGGGATCTTCTGTATTCTGTAATGACAAGAATATTTAATAGGCTGGTACTTTTAAACCTTTTAGCTAGACTGCAAATACATGGTGAAATCTTAGCTTGTTGAAATCAAAGATAGAACTCCCATTGACTTCAATGAGACCACAATTTCACTTCTGATACATACACAAAAAATGTCTACTTAATTTTAAAGTAGACATGTACAATGCTATTTGCTTCATTGAATCTACACAAATATTGAAGTTAGTATTTACCTGTTTGGATAAAATGGCATAAACCAGCATTACCAGTTCAAACCTTCTGAGGCTTACAATAACCCAACTGAGTTTTGTCTTCCTATATAATTATTCAAATTTGCGAATTATGTCCATTGTATTGTTTTTTGCACAATTCAGTATTTTGTAGCAGGCCACAGAAAGTAGATTCTTCAGCTCTTTGAAGAAGAGCTAGTGAGGGGGCAAAGGAAAATCGAAGCAGTTGTTTCCTTCTTTTATCTCCAATTTTAGTAACTTTGCTCTTGATCTCCCACTGAGTTCTCTGGGAGTGGTGACTGCCTCGGGACTACTGTAGAAAGGAAAGATGGTCCAATGGTTAGGACGCTAGCCTGGAAATCTGCGTTCAAGTCCCTTTTCTGTCACAGACATCCTGTCTGACCTTGGGAAAGTCACCTAGGCTCACATTTTTAAAGGTATTTAGTCACCTAAAGATTCAGGTAGGCAGACTTTCAAAAGATCCCAGGCATCTTTCTCCTCCATGCCTTAGTTTCCCATCTGTAAAGTGTGCACAATAGTACTTCCCTACCGGACCATGTTGTGAAGATAAATACATTAACGATTGTGAGGCACTCAAACACTACAATAATGAGCACCATATAAATAATTTGGTTAGACAATAAGGGCCGCAATTGTGCCATCCTTACTCACAATGAGTAATACTATACTACTGAAGTAGTCCTACTGAAATCAGTGGAGCTACTTGTGGCATAAGGTATGACAACTTGAAAAAGGATTGCATAATCAGCCTGCAAATTTTGTTTTAGTGGCTAGCATTAGTTTCCATTAGAATGTGTAGTGTCCAGGTTGTTGTTGTTTGGAGTGGGGGGCTGGTGCAATTATTATAATTCTTTCACAATGAATTGGCATGCTCTACATGTGTATTTTATTTTATTTACTAGTGTAAAAATCCCATTTGCAAACTACTGAAGAGTTCATCTCATTAATCCTTCAGGAAGAGTTTCTGTCAGGTATTTAACTATAGGCTCCAAGCTACTCAATGGATTCAAAAAGAAAATATTAGTTGGATCACTAATTAAATAGCCTGAGTTTTGTTTTTAAGGGCTTTTTTTTTTTTTTTTGCGGGGGGGGGGGGGGGGGGGGAATGGTATTTTTCTTGTTAACCTTGCCTGGCATTGACTGGTGACTTTAGAAATCTTGTTACAGGATAAATATTTTACTTGCAATTGGCTGTTTACTTAAGCTTTAGATGTCCTGAACACCGTCCTTTGAGAACATGCCTTCAATCTGCCCTTTAATCACAGTTGTATTAGCTGCTGTCAATAGCCAGCAGCTTTCATGAATGTTTAATTCAGAGATGACTGTTCTTTATTGTATGTATATTTTAGGTCAGCGGTTCTCAAACAATGGGTCGGAACCCCAAAGTGGGTCATGACCACATTTTAATGGGGTTGCAAGGGCTGACTTAAGACTTGCTGGGGTCCAGGGCCGAAGTCCGAGGGCTTCAGCCCTGAGCAGTGGAGCTCAGGTTACAGGCCCCCTGCCTGGAGCTGAAGTCCGTGGGCTTCAGCTTTGGCCCCCACCACCCGGAGCGGTGGGGCTAGGGCAAGCTCAGACTTCGGTCCCCCCTTCTGGGTTTGTGTAGTAATTTTTGTTGTCAGAAGGGGGTTGCAGTGCAACAAAGTTTAAGAAGCCCTGCTTTAGGTGAATTGTGGACAAATCAACAAGTACACACCCCAAAAGCTACTGGATACCAGTGATAAGGCAGCCATTGCATCATGTTAAGTTTCTCTTTTACAGGGTAGCAGAGGCTCATATTTCACTTCTGGTCTGTGATGGAGTTAGTCAGTTAGCTGCCCTGAACACATTTGACTAATTTAGGGATGGATTTTGGGTAGCATCTTATGATACAAGCAGTCCCATTGACATCAGTTTCAGAGTAACAGCCGTGTTAGTCTGTATTTGCAAAAAGAAAAGGAGTACTTGTGGCACCTTAGAGACTAAACAATTTATTTGAGCGTAAGCTTTCGTGAGCTACAGCTCACTTGTTGCTCACGAAAGCTTATGCTCAAATAAATTGGTTAGTCTCTAAGGTGCCACAAGTACTCCTTTTCTTTTATTGACATCAGTGGAACTATTCATGGAGTTAGGTAGTATTCAGCATGAATACGGATATTAGAATGTGACAATCTTTTAATGGATATTACTATATCATACTCTTAATAGCTACTGATACATTTTTGATATGGCAGCAAAAAACCTAATTGAAAACTATAAGATACAATGGACTAAACCACTTCAGAAAGGTTTCCATCAGTAGAGCTGAAGTGAGTAATTTGAACTATATTCTATATCTAATTCCACATACATAAACCTAAGGCGAGAGAAAGATGGGGAAAAGAGGGAGCATACACAGTGTCACATAGTAAATTCATTAGTGCAGGTGTAACCCACACACCTTCTGGGTGTGGTGTTTTGTCCCATCTAGTGGCACCAAGACCACTTAGAGAGATTAATGAGTCTGCTCTTCAGCATTAGCTCACAGCCATATGGCTTTTAGATCATCTAGTAGAGGCTCATGCACTAAGCTCCAGAGATCCCAGGTTCAATCCTGCCTGCTGATGACCAGGGTCTGTCAGTGTTACACAGGGCTAGTGCATTTTTTTTTTTCTGTCAAGGTCCAAATTTCTTGGTCAAGGTATAGTCAAAGTCCAGACTCCAAGTGACTTCATTGACCTTGCTTTTGCTAATATAGACATATAGCCCTGTGTACGGATAACTTACTGGGGGTAAGAGCACCAACCAAAACAAAGCACTACATTGCACACACTATTTTTCCCCTGGGGAGAAGATGAGCAAAAGACTGAACTATATATGACAGACATTAGTCACATCACTACCGCAAGGCACTCAGATACCAGTGTGATGAGAGCAGAGTAAGAATCTGAATAAAAAGGGAATAGAATTTAATCTGTCCATGGCTCATCCTGTTATTGTGAAGCAATTCTGGTGGTGTTCAAATTGCTGAGCAAGCTGGGTAATTCAGGATCAGCCCATATCTCATTGTAAGGAAGACACTTAATTATTTTGCAATTTTAAAAGGTCAGATAATTTAAATTAAATATAAATAATTTGCAGGACATGACACACAGCAACTAAAATGTACCAAAAAAAATCAATGTGCCACAGAGTTGGTTCTGATTGGAATTAATCAATCAGACTATCACATAAAGCCTGACAGTGTGTGCCTCTCCTTAATGAAAAAGAAAGCCCAGAGCATGTAGAAACCACAGTGTTTAATGCCATTTCTCATCCTTGCATTTTCAACTGTAATAACAAACACAATGTCAAACTATCTGGCCAAAGCCCAGCAACCCACTACCTTTCCCACAAATGAGAGCGAGAAGAAATAGACTACTCTTTAAACTTCTAGTCTTTCTATCTTAAACCACAGTGCTACTGCAAATAGAATGCACTATGCCTCTTTCTTACTTTTTAAGGTTACCAGTTATTCCCTTACTAGATATACATACTGTAAAGATTAACCTATAAGAGATTGGAACAGTTATTTTAATTAAAATAAATGAGTGTTTTAGTCTGGATAGCTTTGATCATTGTCATGTTAAGTAACTGAATACCAATGAAGTCTTCGAATAGCAAGCTCTGCAGGGATTTGTGCAGCATACAATGTCCAACTAGACTAAAAATCCAGGCTAAGGCTTTTGTTTCTTTATTCAGTTTCATCTTAAAGGTAAATGTTATCCAGTGTAGTTTTACATTAAACAGCATCAGTACCTGTTAAGTCTTTTATAGTGAATTGCTACTGTCAAAGGGCTAATCTTCTTTCCTTTTCATCATTCTTCTGCCTGACAAAAGATGCAGATAGGCTTTATATGGGATACAAGCAATGAAATGAGTTGGTTACTCATACTCATTAGAGTCATTCTCCTTGTCTAGGTGAGAAACAAAGGTTCACTTAAGTAAAGCTTTCCATCCTAATGTCACATGAACAGACAATGCAAATGTTTTACCTGAGCTTTTCATTAATTTAGCTCACTTACCTCTCCCCCTTCAAAGAGAGAACGGAAGGAGACAGCAGCAAACAATAGTATAAATTTGCATACATATTAATGTCCCACAACTGTGAGTACTTGTCTCTTAAAGATGCTGATATTTTCATAGCAAACATCTTCAGATCAGAGGGCAAGCTGTTTGTAGTTTCCCTCCCCAAGAAAACTTAAACTGTGTGTGTGGTCTGTTTGATTTAAAGAAAGCAAAAATGTGACGGGAGGACTTCTTATCAAATAAGGGCACTAGCTTAAAGAAGGAGCTTTTATGGTAATCCAGAGCCTATCTTTCTTCATGATGCCTCTAGTTTTAACAAGCAAGAGTCAGAGGTAAGAGTGACTTGTGATGAGCAGGAGATACTAGGCTTACAGCAGGGTATACAAAAGACAATTAAACCTTCTCATTAGCAATTAGAAACAATACATCCCTTAGCTCTTCTACTGATTAAAACCAATTAGAGCTCAACCTTGCTCACATAAAGAGAACACAGATCATCAGATGAAGTTGACCAGACCCATCAAATCACAGAGTGAGATCTTGACATTGTGCTTATCATCTCTACATCACTCCAGGTCCATCAGTATTGGCACAATGCTGCAAAATGCCATGTAATGTCACAACATTGCACCACAGTGACTCATTGTGTGTCTCAGCAGCTACATTTGATGCAATGGGCATGGTGTAAATTCAGTTATTTCAGAGGAGCTACAGAAAGGATGGCTCTTGCCCAATAACTCCTTTCTCTCCCCTCTCTACCACCAAAATCCTACTTCTCATTGCTTTGAACATATGAGGAAGGAAGGGAGATTTCTCTGCTTTTTGCTCCTTCCCTCACACCAGCTGATCTGAGGAGACTGTTGGCTGAGAACCCACTGAGCTGACTCACATATGTTTTCATTTCAAGAAATGGAACTATGTTGAAATGTGTAGATGACTTACTGATTTTAACATAGTGTCCAAAAAAAAAGTTATAGTAATGTTAAAGACTCACTCCCTCACCTTTACCCTTATCCTCTCCTCCACCCTGCTCTCTGTAATTCCATATTGCTCACTTATGTTTAATTTTATATCACAGCAGGAATTATTCTGTTCTATAATTGCCAGAAAAAATACTTTCCAAAGTCTTCAGAATAAATTAATAGAGGCAAACATTAAGGGTAGAATCTCAGCTGTTGTAAACTGGCACAGGTCTATTGACTTCAGCGGAAATGTTAAGATTTCCTGAAGATATGGCCCTATACTATTCAGTGGAAGACCCTAATAGAGGATTTAAGCAAAAGCAAAATTCAGTTTATACTGACGAATAATAATACTAAATTAGCTCAATGTACCATTTGCAATTCTGGTTATATACACTGGGATTACTCAATTAGTGTTAACCAGTATACCACTGTCTTCAGTGGATCTGTGGCAGTTTAGAGCAGCTACGTATTTGATGCATTGAACCAACCATGCATTTAAATCGAAGCACATGATTAAGTGCTTTGCTGAATTGGGACCATACTGTCAAAATGCCCTTCCTCCTTGCAGCATTATAGGTCAGGGCAGGGCTTTGACTAGACCAACAGGGGAAAGAAAACTCATGGTGCCTTTACACATTGTGCACAACCCCGCTTGGGCCCCTAGCTTGCCTGTGGGCTTGAGGAGGGGGGTTCTGTAGCTGATTTGCACCCTTCTGTCCACACTTAAGCCTACTGGCTCTCATGCACCCACCCCCTGCCCAAGATGTCTTTCCTCCCTTGTGATTAGAATAGGATCAATGTTTGCTTTGGGCACCATGGGGATAGGAAGAAGTTTATCTTCACTGCCTAATTGACCTGGTTTCAATTTTTAATTTCTCTCATATATAATTTGCCTTCCTCTCATCACCCCACAGACCCAGTGGGTAGGTTAGATTGTAAAATCTGTCATGTCACAAACTGGCAGATGCCCAGCACAGCTGCTTATGCAGCAGCGGGACTGGTTCCCTGATAAAATAGAATTAGAAGCAGATTAGGAGATGCCATTTCCTAAAGAAGGTGGGGAATGGGGTTGGGGCTCATAATGATGGTACTGTGAGGAAAACCTCCTACCTTTCCCCTTACCCCTCACCCCTCTGACTAGGGGAGGGTGATAGTGTCCCAACAACAACAGTGCTAGCGTAGGCCTGAGACCTCATCAACCCCCTCAAACCCCCACCCCCATATTAAACTAGGCTTGGGTGAAACTCAGAGAGTTTACCACTAACATTGGAAAAAAAGAATGACCTGCTGCTGATAAAGCACCCCCACCTCAGGAATGTCCCTAATGAGAATTATAACCACCAAGGTTGTAAAGATACTGGGAAATTAGGGACCCCTCTGCACGAACATGACATGCAGAGGCATCGCCGGGAACCCCCAAATGAATGAATCCTGACTGGCCATCAGGTGAAAATTGTCTGTATACTGGGAGTGGTGAGCATAAGAGATTTGCCTGGTATATGTATTCTGTGTGTTGCTAATAAATGGACGTTTAGAGCACAACCACGTGAGGCTCATTTGCTGGGAAAAGATTCTGCAGACCTGTAGAGCCCTGAGCCTCAAGGGAAAGGGTGGATACTTCGACTCCCTCAGGGAACTGATGGGTAGGATCCCCTGGGGGAATAACATGAGGGGGAAAGGAATCCAGGAGAGCTGGCTGTATTTCAAAGAATCCCTATTGAGGTTACAGGGACAAACCATCCCAATGTGTCGAAAGAATAGTAAATATGGCAGGTGACCAGCTTGGCTTAACAGTGAAATCCTTGCGGATCTTAAACATAAAAAAGAAGCTTACAAGAAGTGGAAGATTGGACAAATGACCAGGGAAGAGTATAAAAATGTTGCTCGGGCATGTAGAAATGAAATCAGGAGGGCCAAATCGCACCTGGAGCTGCAGCTAGCAAGAGATGTTAAGAGTAACAAGAAGGGTTTCTTCAGGTATGTTGGCAACAAGAAGAAAGCCAAGGAAAGTGTGGGCCCCTTACTGAATGAGGGAGGCAACCTAGTGACAGAGGATGTGGAAAAAGCTAATGCACTCAATGCTTGTTTTGCCTCTGTCTTCACGAACAAGGTCAGCTTCCAGACTGCTGCACTGGGCAACACAGCAGGGGGAGTAGGTGGCCAGCCCTCTGTGGAGAAAGAAGTGGTTAGGGACTATTTAGAAAAGCTGGACGTGCACAAGTCCATGGGGCCGGATGTGTTGCATCCGAGAGTGCTAAAGGAGTTGGCGGCTGTGATTGCAGAGCCATTGGCCATTATCTTTGAAAACTCATGGCGATCGGGGGAAGTCCCGAACGACTGGAAAAAGGCTAATGTAGTGCCCATCTTTAAAAAAGGGAAGAAGGAGGATCCTGGGAACTACAGGCTAGTCAGCCTCACCTCAGTCCCCGGAAAAATCATGGAGCAGGTCCTCAAGGAATCAATCCTGAAGCACTTACACGAGAGGAAAGTGATCAGGAACAGTCAGCATGGATTCACCAAGGGAAGGTCATGCCTGACTAATCTAATCGCCTTTTATGATGAGATTACTGATTCTGTGGATGAAGGGAAAGCAGTGCATGTATTGTTTCTTGACTTTAGCAAAGCTTTTGACACGGTCTCCCACAGTATTCTTGTCAGCAAGTTAAAGAAGTATGGGCTGGATGAATGCACTATAAGGTGGGTAGAAAGTTGGCTAGATTGTCGGGCTCAACGGGTAGTGATCAATGGCTCCATGTCTAGATGGCAGCTGGTATCAAGTGGAGCGCCCCAAGCGTCGGTCCTGGGGCCAGTTTTGTTCAATATCTTCATAAATGATCTGGAGGATAGTGTGGATTGCACTCTCAGCAAATTTGCGGATGATACTAAACTGGGAGGAGTGGTAGATACGGTGGCAGGTAGGGATAGGATACAGAGGGACCTAGACAAATTGGAGGATTGGGCCAAAAGAAATCTGATGAGGTTCAACAAGGATAAGTGCAGGGTCCTGCACTCAGGACGGAAGAATCCAATGCACCGCTACAGACTAGGGACCGAATGGCTAGGCAGCAGTTCTGCGGAAAAGGACCTAGGGGTGACAGTGGACGAGAAGCTGGATATGAGTCAACAATTTCCCTTTGTTGCCAAGAAAGCCAATGGCATTTTGGGACGTATAAGTAGGGGCATAGCCAGCAGATCGAGGGACGTGATCGTTCCCCTCTATTCGACATTGGTGAGGCCTCATCTGGAGTACTGTGTCCAGTTTTGGGCCCCACACTACAAGAAGGATGTGGAAAAATTGGAGAGAGTCCAGCGAAGGGCAACAAAAATGATTAGGGGTCTAGAACACATGACTTATGAGGAGAGGCTGAGGGAACTGGGATTGTTTAGTCTGCAGAAGAGAAGAATGAGAGGGGATTTGATAGCAGCTTTCAACGACCTGAGAGGTGGTTCCAAAGAGGATGGTTCTAGACTATTCTCAGTGGTAGAAGATGACAGGACAAGGAGTAATGGTCTCAAGTTGCAGTGGGGGGGATTTAGGTTGGATATTAGGAAAAACTTTTTCACTAGGAGGGTGGTGAAACACTGGAATGCGTTACCTAGGGAGGTGATAGAATCTCCTTCCTTAGAAGTTTTTAAGGTCAGGCTTGACAAAGCCCTGGCTGGGATGATTTAATTGGGGATCGGTCCTGCTTTGAGCAGGGGGTTGGACTAGATGACCTCCTGAGGTCCCTTCCAACCCTGATATTCTATGATTCTACTTAAATTGACCAGGTTTCTTCCTGAGCCCCTTGGGTATGGGATAAGTGCCTTATACCCTGAGACCTCAGAAGAGAAAGGGTGGGGGTACCTAAATTCATGAAGCAGGTCCTCAAAGAATCCATTCTGAAGCACTTAGAGGAGAGGAAAGTGATCAGGAACAGTCAGCATGGATTCACCAAGGGCAAGTCATGCCTGACTAATCTAATTGTCTTCTATGACGAGATAACTGGCTCTGTGGATGAGGGGAAAGCAGTGGATGTTGTGTTCCTTGACTTTAGCAAAGCTTTTGACACAGTCTCCCACGGTATTCTTGCCAGCAAGTTAAAGAAGTATGGGCTGGATGAATGGACTATAAGGTGGATAGAAAGCTGGCTAGATTGTCGGGCTCAACGGGTAGTGATCAATGGCTCCATGTCTAGTTGGCAGCCGGTATCAAGTGGAGTGCCCCAAGGGTCTGTTCTGGGGCCGGTTTTGTTCAATATCTTCATAAATGATCTGGAGGATGGTGTGGATTGCACCCTCAGCCAGTTTGCAGATGACACTAAACTGGGAGGAGAGGTACATATGCAGGAGGGTAAGGATAGGATACAGAGGGATCTAGACAAATTGGAGGATTGGGCCAAAAGAAATCTAATGAGGTTCAACAAGGACAAGTGCAGAGTTCTGCACTTAGGATGGAAGAATCCAATGCACCGCTACAGACTAGGGACCGAATGGCTAGGCAGCAGTTCTGCAGAAGAGGACCTAGGGGTTACAGTGGGCGAGAAGCTGGATATGAGTCAAGAGTGTGCCCTTGTTGCCAAGAAAGCCAATGGCATTTTGGGATGTATATGTAGGGGCATTGCCAGCAGATCGAGGGACGTGATTGTTCCCCTCTATTCGACACTGGTGAGGCCTCAGCTGGAGTACTGTGTCCAGTTTTGGGCCCCACACTACAAGAAGGATGTGGAAAAATTGGAAAACGTCCAGTGGAGGCAACAAAAATTATTAGGGGACTGGAACACATGACTTATGAGGAGAGGCTGAGGGAACTGGGATTGTTTAGTCTATGGAAGAGAAGAATGAGGGGGGATTTGATAGCAGCTTTCAACTACCTGAAAGGGGGTTCCAAAGAGGATGGCTCTAGACTGTTCTCAGTGGTAGCAGATGACAGAACAAGGAGTAATGGTCTCAAGTTGCAGTGGGGGAGATTTAGTTTGGATATTAGGAAAAACTTTTTCCCTAGGAGGGTGGTGAAACACTGGAATGCGTTACCTAGGGAGGTGGTGGAATCTCCTTCCTTAGAAGTTTTTAAGGTCAGACTTGACAAAGCCTTGGCTGGGATGATTTAATTGGGGATCGGTCCTGCTTTGAGCAGGTGGTTGGACTAGATGACCTCCTGAGGTCCCTTCCAACCCTGATATTCTATGATTCTATGAAATTGATTGGGTCACACTTTGAGTCCTTGGTAGGGTATAGGTGGGGTGTCCTAAATTGCCCAAGTCACACTTTGGAAAACCCCTACCCTTCCCCTTACCTCTCAGACTATGGGAGGGTGATAGTGTCCCAGCAACAGTTCTAGGAACAGGTTAATGGTGTGGGGGTCGGGAGCAGCCCTCCACCAGCTAATAGAAATGACAAAGGAAGGGTGACCTGCATTGGACAAGTGATTCCTGGATACTTCCCAGATATGTTACTTAATACAGTTGTAGACCTAATAAACCACATTTCTGGTGGCTTGCCGTTCTTCCTGCCCGAGACACTGTTCTATGGGGTCAAAAATTCTTCATTACAGGCCTGATCCTAAAAGGTACTGACAGCTCTCAACTCCTCTTGAAGCCTCATCTCCTCACAAAAAATTGACCACCCCAAAAAAATCACTTCTACTCCTCTCCCTCCCCAACCCTCCCCCCCCCATAACATTCATTTAGATAATTTAGGAGCAAATGGAACATGAAAACCATGCTGCAATCTCCAGCTCCTTGAACCAACAGACAGCAACAGGAAGCAGAATAAAAAATATGCCACAAGGCCCACCACAATACTAAAAATATTTGGTAGATTAGGGTACAGTACATGACATGGTAGTGCTGGCTTTGCAAATTTAATAATATCAGCTGAAAATTAAATTTGACCTGAACCACACATCAAACTGTCAGTTTCATTCATCCAAATTAAATATAACTTGAGCTGCCTGAACAATATAATCAGCAAATTAGTTATTAGGCATTTCTCACATGGTAACTAAAGTTTAAAGTTCTCTGAAAACTCTTGAGGCTAATCTTTTATGAGATACCACTGAGGACACAATTAAAAGTTTATGTACACTTACACTGTTGATTGTCAAACAAACAAAAAATGCCTATGCGAACTTTAAACTTTGACTACTTTTGTTTCTCTCTAAGAGCAATTAATACCTATTCCCAGAGGAGCAACTGGACTGGAAGGAGGAAAGAAACCCAGGACTCCCTTTGGGGAGATAGTAACTGTAGCATGCATTAAATATGCAAAAGGCCATTCGGTATGATTAAATAATATATACTGCCTATGACACAGAATTAATAAGTGACATATATTAAGTGTGCATATATTAAGTAACAGGCTCAGCTGCTGAACCTGGTTCAGATAAAAATCTTCCATGTATCCAAACATAAGATTCTCTTTGAGAATAGAAAAGAGTAGGTTTTATATGCCAAAATACATAGTGGTAAGTTTAAATTCTGCTCTCAGGAAAAAAACAAAACAAAACAGGGGGCTTGTAGTGACGTCAATGGGATCTATGTGCTCATAACCAAAGATAGAATTTGGCATTGGATACAACAATTTTCCAGACTTAATTGCTGAAGTGCTGCCTGTTATGCCAGATATAAGGGGCAAAATACTCTAACACTACCCTACCTGGCACAAAGTTCTACCAAGTTTCTGTATTCCAATAACTATCAAGGTCTAACATGATGTATTCACTTGGAACCAGTAGCAAAGGGATTAATTATAAAATAATAATAACAGCAATAATAACAACAAGGCTAAACTTAATAATGAAATTCTGGAATGAAGCATTGACAAGAGGTCTATGAACTTTTAAAACATAAGTTATTTTCCTCTGAGAGAAAAAAGTAATAATTAAAGTGTTTTCAAAACTAATTTTAAAAAGATATTTTATTGTTCTGGGAACTGGTTGTCTTTCCTGCAAAGCCTTTGAATTACTATATTCTCCTGTTGTCCCTGACCAGAGACAGTCCAAAGCAAATATGTTTGGATCCATATGCAGCTGACACCACCCCACCACCTCAATGGCCAGGGGCTGTTGGTCTGACTGACAGTCAAGAAACACACAGTCCGGAAGGGAGGGAGAAGTTGGGCACACATGCTTGGTGAGGCAGGAGCTGTGCTGCCTCCCATTGTCCAGGCTCAGGGGGCAGTGGGCAGGCAGACTGGCCCTCATGCCACTCTCCCTGCTACAGGTTTACTCCTTCACTGAGCTTTGCAAAGGAATCACAAACTTCAGACCACCTCCCTGGGTGGGGACAGACTTTTGGTACTCACAGGCTGAAGTAAGGGGGTCAGGACTCTCTCACCCAGGTGAAGAGTGCTGGGCATGTGTGGATGTGAGGAAGCATTCTGAGGCATGGCAAAAAAAATCAAATGAGAAACAACTGCCACAGCCTGGGGAGAATTCTGATCTCCCATGTTTAAGAAAGATGAATTCAAACTGAAACAGGTGTAGAGATGGGCTACTAGGATGATCCGAGGAATGAAAAACCTACCTTATGAGAGGAGACTCAAAGAGCTTGGCTTGTTTAGCCTAACCAAAAGAAGGCTGAGGGGAGATATGATTGCTCTCTATATATACATCAGAGGCATATGTGCAAGGGAGGGAGAGGAGTTATTTAAGTTAAGCACCAATGTGGACCCAAGACCAAACTGCTATCAAAAAGTTTAGGCTTGAAATCAGGCGAAGGTTTCTAGCCATCAGAAGAGTCAAATTCTGCAGTAGCCTTCCAAGGAGAGCAGTGGGAGCAAAATACCTAACTGGTTTCAAGACTGAGCTTGATAAGTTTATTGAGGCGGTGGTATGATAGGACTGCCTAAGATTGTAGGTGGATCATTGGCAACTGCCAGTAGCAAAAAATCCCCAAAGGCTGGAGACAGAACACTAGATGGGGAGGGCTCTGATTTACTAAGGGAATTCTTTCTCAGAATTCTTGCCTGGCAGATCTTGCCCACATGCTCAGGGTCTAATGGATCACCATATTTGGGATCAGCAAGGAATTTTCCCAGAGGTCAGATTGGCAGAGATCCTGGGGGGAGGGTTCGCTTTCCTCTGCAGCATGGGGCACGGGTCACTTGCAGGTTTAAACTGCGTAAGTTTTGAATTCTCTGTAACTTGAAGTCTTTAAACCATGATTTGAGGACTTCAGTAATTTATCCAGAGATTAGGGGTCTATTTCAGGAGTGGGTGAAGTTCTGTGGCCTGCTATGTTCTGAAGATCAGACTAGATGATCACAATGGTCCCTTCTGATCTTAAAGTCTATGAGTCTCCACTGATGGAGACAGGCTGACCAGAACGAGGATCCCAGGGGCAGATGGTGAGTCAATGCTCCCCATTCAGAGGGTTTCAGAGGGGAATGGTGAATTCCTCCAGCCAAGGGGGTGTGAAAGTGAGTTCTCTTCCCTTAACTACAAAGAGCGGTGGAAGGGGCAGATTGCCTGATGTGCTGGGGTGTGACCCTGGGAGCCTGTATCAGGAAACACTGGACTCAAACACGAAGGCTAAGTTGGGGAAAAGTGATGATTAAAGGATGATGGGGTTTGAGCCTCCCCGCAGGAGCATACACGTAACCCAGGTGGGTTGCAGGTTTGACACTGCAAAGGATGGAGCCAGAAGCACAGCTTCCAACTCCGTGAAAGGAGCAGCTGCAGATATGCCCCACCCTAGAACAAGCGTAGCAGATAAGCAGCCCTGTGAGAGGTTGGGGAACTTGTGGAATCTCGATCATCTTTCATTCCCATGGAGGTCTGCCCAAAGTGGGTAGTTGCTGTTCAGGAGGAAAGGCACGTTTTGTGGTACTGACAGAATCCTCCAGCAAATTACTATTTGCACAGGCAGACACCTGAAAAGGGGTGCATGGGATTGAGGCAAGATGCCCAAACAGTAGTGTCAGTGCTCCCAAAACAGCACTGGCCTTAGCCCATGTTTGTCTGCTATCAGTCACTGCATCCCTCTGTGACGTTATTGACTAGATCTGGGACTGTATAGAACATTGTTGCAACCAAGGTCCTGTAGTGGCACGAAATCTTGTATAAAGGGGGTCAAATAAGGTGTCTAAGACAAGATTATGGTTTGCTAATTATGATTATGCTATCTGTATGCATATATCATTTTTGTATTTAAAGTTATAAGTATTGGCTCTATACTGTCTGTAGTTCAAACTTGTGCTATGCTTCTGGGTGACACCCCAGACAAGTAGGTGTCAGCTCTGCCTCGGCTGCTTGATGGCCAATTAAGGACCATCAGCTATACAACTGACCCAATGAGAGAAGGCAGATACACCTTGTGACTCAGCAAGGCATGCTGGGACATGCCTATGGACAGAACTCTGAGGTTTTTCCATGCCATGTGAAGGACAGCTTGTCCTTGGGACAAAGAAAGCAGAGACCACATGGCATGAGACTATAAAAAGCTGCTGCCGCTCCTCCATCTTGTCTTCAATCCTGCTTCATACCTCTGGAGGGACTTTGCTACAAATGGAAGCTCTACACAAAGGACTGATGACCCATCTCAGCTATGGATGTACTCCAGAGACTTGATTTGTACCTGCAGCTTATTCCATCATTGCTACAAGCCTGAACCAAGAACTCTACCATTACTGTATGTAATTGATTCCATTTAACCAATTCTAGCTCTCATCTATATCTTTTCCCTTTTATGAATAAACCTTTAGATTTTAGATTCTAAAGGATTGGCAACAGCGTGATTTGTGGATAAGATCTGATTTGTATATTGACCTGGGTCTGGGGCTTGGTCCTTTGGGATCAAGAGAACCTTTTTTCTTTTACTGGGGTACTGGTTTTCACAACCGTTAGTTCCCATAATAAGTGGCACTGGTGGTGATACTGGGAAACTGAAGTGTCTAAGGGAATTGCTTGTGTGACTTGTGGTTAGCCAGTGGGGTAAAACCAAAGTCCTCTCTGTTTGGTTGGTTTGGTTCGCCTTAGAGGTGGTGGAACCCCAGCCTTGGGCTGTAATTGTCCTGCTTTAAGCAATTTGTCCTGAATTGGCACTCTCAGTTTGGTCCCTCCAGAACCAGCCTAGTTACACCCTCTCCTACTGAGAAACACACACATCAGACTTCAGCTATTTGTCTTTATTTTCAGGGATCTTCACAACCCATCTCCATCATACCCATAATTTCTCACTCAGAACTGAAAGGTCCATTCCCACCTCATGATCCATCCATCACCCACTTGTTAAATTTTCAAAAAACACCTTTGTGCTTTCTCCCATTTTGCCCCTTATGTTAGAAAGAAGCTCCTCATAAACATCCACAAAACAAATTCATTCTTCAAAACCCACCTTAAAATTCTCCTTGGCTGTGAGTCGTACAAAAAAACTTGACGATAGCAAAGCAGTTAGGTTGTGGTCTCAACATACCATCATGCTGACCAATATAATTTCAATGTTTTCTTGGACTCCTCTGTCTGTCAACATCCATGTGTTGTTTCTTGTCTTTTACTTAGATTGCAAGCTCTTTGGGGCAGGGACTGATTTTTTGTTCTGTGTTTTACAGCCCCCTAAAACAACGGAGTCCTAGTCTATGACTAGAACTCCTAGGTGCTACAATATACACATTTTAAATAATAGTACCACAGGGGATGCAGGTGCTGATTCCTGGAACTTATAGTTCACTATAGCCATCCATCCAAGGCTGTAGCCTGTTAAAGAAAAAATTTGGAAGGGAGAGTATATAGACGAGATTGGCCTTCTTTTTTAGAAAATTGGGGATGCTGATAAGGAAGGAAGGAAGACAAATCTAAAATTTTAATTTGCTGTTGTAACCCCCTGCTTGCTCAATGTGGCGTTCTGTCCTCCTCTAGTGGTGGCTAGGGCCCCTAGAGAATGATGAGCCTGGTACAGCTTTGGCTAACAGACGTGTGTCAGTTTGAAGGTTATTACTGTTAGGTAAGGCTGGGCCCAAGGTTGCTCCACATTGGATCTTTGAAAGGTTTAGCACAAGTTAGACTACATGGATGTGAAGGAAACGGGCTTGCACCAAGCACCTACTTATCTTGATGACTTTCTCTTTACAGGTAAATCTGGGATAGAATCATAGAATATCAGGGTTGGAAGGGACCTCAGGAGGTCATCTAGTCCAACCCCCTGCTCAAAGCAGGGCCAATCCCCAATTTTTGCCCCAGATCCCTAAATGGCCCCCTCAAGGATTGAATTCACAAACTTGGGTTTAGCAGGCCAATGCTCAAACCACTGAGCTATCCCTCCCCCAAATGTGCCTGCCTATTAAGTTCTATTCGGTCAATGTGGACTACAGCATGAAGGTCTTCCAGAAGCTGTCCGCAACACTAATACACTTAATCATCTAGGAAATGTTAATTAAGCTTGCCTCACATTGCACTTTTAATCATGTGCTGGAAAGTGGCTTGTTCGGGCTTAATAAACATCTGAAACTTGAAGAAAAAAAATCAGCAAGCAGTTGCCTGGCTGATGTAGAACTTTCCTGATCTAGCCCTCTATCTCACCTACTCACTCCCAGCTGCAGTGTAAGACAAAATGGAACAGGACATGCCTCCAGCCAGTACTGAGATGTGGGATTCTGACTACAGTTCAGATGAAGAGGTTGCCCAAAGATTCAAGTATTCTGGATGGAAATGACAAAAAACTTGCAGGAAACTTGAGCAACATCATTGTGTGCCCCTGTTTTAATAACATAAAATAATAATAAAGAAAAGAACATTTCAGGAGTTGTCCCCCTAGCCTCAGAAAAGACAGAGCCCACACAGAAGTTGATATATTTGGAAGCTGAATTGGATACAAAGAATAGTTAGCTAATGAAAGGGTGTAGGTAACGGCAATTAAAGGTTCTAGGAAAGTTACACATAAACAGTTACAAGTAATCACGGGACATCTGAATTTTGCATGTAGGGTGGTCACTCTGGGTAGGACCTTTTGTGCCAACCAGACAGCTGCCACCTTTGGGGTCAGGAAGCTTGCTCATTACATTAGAGCAACCAAAGAAATGAAAGATGATTTGGTGGTATGGGAAACACTATTAATGGTTTGAGATATACATCTATTAAGTGATCTGACTGGATCCGGAGAACAGAACTTATGGTACGATCTGCTGCCTCTGTGGGAATGATTTGGAGTATATTATCAAAGGAATTGCTTTGCACAGAGGTGGCCCAAAGAGTGGGCAGCACAGGGTACAACTAGTAATATTACTTTTCTTGATTTTTTTCCCCAGTATTGGTGGCAGTCACTATTTGGGATGAGCAATTTAGAAATAACCAGATTCATTTTTGTTGTGTGAACCAGGCAGTGGTTCACATTATCAATCAGTCAGCAAAGTTGGCACAGGTAAATTGACTAGTAAGGGCATTTGTTTTGCACTGCCTTTTGTTTAACATTTTCATTCTGTGCAGTGCACAGTCCTGGCATAATAACACTGCTCCAGCTTTGTCTCCAGGATGATAGATTCCAGGAGCCCACATACTTTGCCAGCTGAGACAAGTGAGGCCTCATCAGTTGGGGAATTCTGGCTCATGATTGCTGGAAAACTTCATTGCTCCTCATAGGGTTATTGGAAGCTTTACCTAGAGTGTAAAGTTGTGGGTTGGTCTCATGGGACCAGCCATGCTGCAACCCTCCACATGCTGACAATAGCTTACCTAGGACCCAGTAATGAGGTTCTACCTTAAGGTCTGACTGGAGGAAGCCCAGAGCAGCTAATTAGCCCACTGGCCCTACTTAAGCCAACAGAATAAAAGGTGGCATGGATACATCACAAAGATGAATAAGGTATTGGCATTGACTTTGAAGGACTTGGATTAGACTCAAAGAGTAGAGTATAAAGATTGAGATAGAAATAAGAGCTCAGACATAAGAAATTGCAGCAAGCAAAGAGGAGTTTGAACTTCATGAAGAGAGGAAGTGAGCTAAATAATTCAGAAAGTAAGATGGCATGCTTCAAAAGGGCTGGAGAGGAAGACTGGAGGAGGGGAAACTAAGAGGTAAGGAATTCACACTACTAGTAATAATAGTGGTCAAAGTTGGACCTCATTCTGCAAACACTTATTGCCCGGTATTGTGTCTGGAAATGCTGTGAGTAGACCTGTTGACTTCAGCTGGAAGAATGAACAGCACAGTCCAGTGGATAGGTTACTAGACTGGGAGTCAGGAGATCTGCCAGTGACGAGCAAGTCATTTCACCACTCTTTGTCTCAGCTTCTGTATTCATAAATGGGGACAACTGGACTTACTGTCAGTTGTACAGCATTTTGAGATCTAAGAATGAAAATGTCTCTACATTAGCTAAGTATTACTATTACTCTTTCCATAGTATGCACTACAGCTGGCAGTGTTTTCAGGATTGAGACCTTGTTTGGCAAATCTTAACAGCACAAAATATTTTCAAAACTAAAGGAATATTTTAGAAAAAAAATAGAAGATTGTTGTTGGAATATTGCCATTACACAGAATCAGGTTTCTGTTGTTTCAAATCTTGCTAATCTTCCCATATTCTCAAAGAAATCCAGCAGTCAGTCTTGCTGATAAAATTGACAATAGTTGCTTCTAGTTTTCTATTATGATACAACAGATAGACTTGTTTTTCGTTTTCTCCACATGAGAAATATGGAGGAGCACGTAGGGGTAAATTTACAGCAAATTGCACTGGGAATTAGCTGCACAGCTCCTATTAGCAATAATGGGAATTCCATGGCTAATTCCCTATGCACAGTACTGGAAACAGAGACAATTTTCTTCTAATGTTATTTTAATTGATAACCAAGTACCAGCCAAAAGGCTTGTTGGCAGGTTGTGGAGGTTATGTCACGTTTTTCTCTGGTTTCCTGTGTGTTGCATAGGTAGTTTGTACTGAGAAGGTTCCTAAACATAAACGATAGAAAGAAAAAGCTTTCTGATTTAATGAACCATGTTTACATTCAGCAACCACTTTAATACAGTGTTAAAGAGATTTTCCACAACCAAATATAGAGTTTCTAGGGGAAATTTTTTTCTATTCACACTCATTCATTTTGCATAATGCTTTTCCTAAGGGAGTGGCATTAGGAAATGGAGAAATCAATTGCACATTAAATTGTAAAATCACTGACACATTCCTCTAGATCACTAGAAGTTAGTAGAAAATAACTGAGACGTAAATATAATTTGCCAATCAGAATTTGTCAAAATACTATATAACAAATCATTAACCCATGACAATTTTAATCAGGACTGGCAGTGAAACCTTTTAGCTCTCTCAGTTACAATCCTGCCAAATTTCTAGGAGGATAAAAATAATGAAATGTAAGTAAAGATGTAGATTTATTTAGGCAAATTCTGCTCACCTCTACCAATGTAAATTCAGAGTAATTTCATTAAGTGTGCCAGAATTGCTCTGGATTTCCTGATGCGTTAATTAGTGAACTGGAGTCATCACTAGAAAGAAAGGGAGCCTCTCTCTCTCTCTAGATATATGCAGTTATGACATAACATGGGAAAGATAATGGAGTAACATGAGCCGAAAAACAAAGGATTTCTTGAAACACATTTTTAGATCATTAATCCATTTGGTCACATAATAATAAAAAGCAAATATATTTGCTAATTAATTAATAAATTACTTGAATGAAATATACCACTACTCAGAGGGTCCAATTTTTTGTTGTTGATGAATACTGATACCATGACCTGTATACATGAAAATGTTCACAAAACCCAAAAGTTCATTTAAAACAAAACAAACAAACAAACAAACAAAAAAACAGGAGGCGTCTGATTTTATATTCACTATCAGCCTTTATTCACCCCTTAAAAAGTTTTAATCATCTACTCGGAAAGCAGAAAATATACTATTCACCTTAATATTTTTTATTGGCTCCCAACACTGTACTATAAATGCCTACTATATTACAATGGCAAAGTGAAGGGGAGATCAGGAACACTTCAACTCTTCTCCCTTGATTATGGGAAGGTTTGTTTACAGCTTTTATTTCTCTGATGGGGGAATTGCCGGTGGCACTTTTGTAAACATAATTCTGATGTTATGTTAGACAAAAAGAGGATCTTGCACTATTTTCTAATGGTGGTAAGTATCTGTATTTGTCTGATCTCTGGAAGTCTATATCACAATCAGATCCCCTCGACTGAAAATGCTTTCTTGCTGGATCTCAGATGGGAAAGTTAATAGGACTTGTGCTCCTAAGTCATTTAGGTGCTGTTGAAAATCCCATCTCTCATGCACTTCTTCCTGGTATTTGTGATCTGCACTATTCCAGAGGAGCAGAACTTTCTTAATGCTTCACAGATGGAGGTATGGTGTATAATATTGCCTAGATCTGGTTCATTCGTGGCTATCATCTAGGCTCAGAGTGAAGTTAAACAGGGCCCCATGACCCTGAGCCTTGGGCCATATGACTTCAATAGAAGGGAAAGACAATATCTTGGCTAGCTCTTCAAAGCATTTGCCCCTTCTAACTAGCATCATTTTGGTCTTGCCTGTGTTAAGGGATTCCAAATAACCACCACCAAAAAACAAAGCCTAAATTGGTCTAATCTGTGGTTTGATAAATACTGATTGACTCATTAGGCAATGATTAGCAGGTGTTTTTTGACTATTTTAAAATATACTTGGCTAAAACACTGCTGTTTAACCATACACTAAGTTAATTTACGTGCACAGGTTTTTTTATTTTAATTTTTGATATATTCATGTTATTAGGTATTAATTATTAGCTTACAAATAACACTGTATTTGATGTTGTACAAACCAAAAAATAAGGATGCTCCCCATCTTAATGAGTTTACAGACTGGAAGACGGATACATGGAAGAAAGGACTCATCTATAATACCAAAAAAATGTATTCTGTTTAAATAATATGTATGAGAAATCATAGATAGTAACTGTGAATACCGTGATACTTAAACCTTGCAGGAGAAAGTACTTATCTATCAATTAAATCACAAACTGTTCAAGTAAGATCAAGAAGAAAAATAAAAGGAAAATAGTTTTAAAGTTCAAATATCTTCCTCAAAGGCCAGATTTTTGTACCCGCAGCCCCCTACTCCCCACATACGCATTGTGTAGTATCTAATTGTGAGCAGTCCTACTGGTTCCTTGCTCAGGTTGTAAAGGGAAGGGTTGAAGCGAGCCCTAACTATTTGTTTCAGAATTAAACATCTTTAAATCACTCAAATGCCACTGGATCTTGCATAGGTCAGGTCTCTAAAAGAGTGGGTGATGCTACACAGCCCAGAGAATAATGCATTGCAGTATGCCAGGGTGAGTTAAGGACAGGGCTTTATTCTTAACTCTGATTGTCTTAGCTATTGTGCATTGAAGTCAAACCCTTAATGTAAGCAGAGTATGGCTTTTTATGGTTTAATATTAGGATAAGTGGAGATACACGGGCACACAAAAGCATGCTCAACATTTGTAAAACCCTTTTCTTCTCTTCATATCTAATACTTGCCTTCACATCCCATTATGTCAAATCAGGTACTATAGAGCTACATGATGGATATAACGTAATGTGACAGGTTACAATGCAGTACATTATTTGGAAAATTGGGGGGGAAAAGACACTTGTTTTTTATGAAAGTGGCTATTAAAGATGGCTCAGATTCATTTTGTACTTTTAACCCTTAAAGGAAAAATATCTTACACTGGCAGGGAGATGAACTAGAGGACCTAATAAGCATTTTTCCCACCTCTAACTTCTGTGCAACAGGATTTAGGAATTCTGTGTGGCAAGAGCCCTGGCTTTCTCAACAAAGCAGAAGTTTACAATGTGCAAATGGTTAGAGATGAGAGCCCTTTGTCACCATTCTTTGTCAGGAGCCAGCAAGAGCTCTCAGATCAACAACGAAAGTATTAGTGCAAGTTGAGGACTAGTGGGCGACCCACAAAATTATACGAATGTAGGGCTGGAAGGGATCTTGAGAGATTATCTAGTCCAGCTTCTTGCACTGAGGCAGGACCAAGTTTACCTAGACCACCCCTGACAGGTGTTTGTCCAACCTACTCTTAAAAGCGTCCACAGATGGGGAGTCCACAACCTCCATTGGAAGCCAATTCCAGTGCTTCACTACACTTATAGTTAGGATGGTTTTTCCTTGCTGCAGACTAAGCTGATTATTTTTTGTCCCACCTTCAGTGGACATGAAGAGCAATTGATCACCACCCTCTTTGTAACAACCCTTAACACACTGAAGATTGTTCACAGGTCTCCCTCAGTCTTCTTTTCTCAAGATTAATATAACCAGTTTCTCTAACCTTTCCTCATAGGTCAGGTTTTCTAAAACTTTTATTATTTTTGTTGCTCTCCCCTGGTCTCTCTCCAATTTGTCCACATCTTTCTTAAAGTATGGTGCACAAATCTAGACACATTATTCCAGCTGAGACCTCACCACTGCCAAGTAAAGTGGAACAATTACTTTTCATGTCTTACATAGGACACTCCTGTTAATACATCTCAGAATATTACCCTTTTTGCAACTTATATTTTTGGCTCATATTCAATTTGTGATCCACTCAAGATCCTCTTCAGCAGTACCACCCCCATTTTGTAGTTGTGCATTTGATTTTTTTACTTTCACACATGTTTTTATTGAATTTAATCTTGTTGATTTCAGACCAATTCTCCAATTTGTCAAGGTTCTTTTGAATTCTAATACTGTCCTCCAAAGTGTTTGCAAACCCTCCAAGCTTGGTGTCATCCACAAATTTTATAAGCATATTCTCCACTCCATTATCCAAGTCATTAATGAATATATTGACTAGTATCAGACCCAGCACTGACTCCCGCAGGATCTCACTAAATACACCCTCCCAGTTTGACAGCAAACTATTGATAACTACTCTTTGAGTAAGGTCTTTCAACCAATTTTGTACCCACCTTGTAATCATTTCATTTATGCCACATGTCCATAGTTTGCTTATGAGAATGTCATCTAGGACTGTGTCAGAAGTGTCACTAAAATCAAGATATATCTACAGCAACTCCTTTTCCACTAGGTCAGTATTCCTATCAAAAGAGGGAATTGGGAAGGTATGGCATGAGTTTTCCTTAAATCCATGTTGGCTATTACTTATCCTCTTACTATCCACTAGATGAGGGGTGGGCAACCTGCGGCACAGTCACTTTGTAAACATCTAGTGCAGTGGTGGGCAACCTGCGACCCGCGGGCTGCATGCAGGCCATCAGAGTAAGCTGATTGTGGGCCACGAGATATTTTGCAGGCATTGACCACCCACAGGCATGCCCCCCCCCCACTTCTAGTGGCTGCGGTTTGCCGTTCCTGGCCAATGGGAGCTGCAGGAAGCGGCGGCCAGCACATCCCTGTGGCTCGCCGCCTCCCCCACCTCCCATTGGCCAGGAACGGTGAACCACAGCCACTGGGGATTGTAGGGGGCCGTGCCTGCAGATGATCAATGTCCGCAAAATGTCTCACAGCCCACAATCAGCCCACAACCAGCGGGTCGCAGGTTGCCCACTACTGCACTAGATGCTTACAAACGGATTGTGTAATCATTTGTTGCAGGATCTTTCTAGGTATCAAAGTTAGCCTGAGTTGTCTATAATTCCTGAGGTCTTCTTTTTTCCCCTCTTTAAAGATAGGTACTGTCTGTTCCCTTCTCCAGGCCTCTGGGACCTCACCCATCCTCCATGATTTCTCAAGGTTAATCACTAACAGTTATGAGATTGCTTTAGCTAGCTCCTTAAGTACAATAGGCTATATAGTTCTCAAGGTTTTTTCATTTGTGGACCCCTAAAAATTTCAAATGGAGCTGGGTACCCCTTCAGAAGTCTTAGACATAGTCTGCAGACCTCCAAGTGTCCCTGGAACCCAGGTTGAGAACCATTGCCCTTCAGTTCTTACCATGACTGAAACAAATTACGAAAAAGAAAAGTTTTTGAAGAGTTTTCCATCTTTTGCTGTTTTATAATTGTAGACAGATGCTCCAAAGTTTAGAAGAGGTTTACTCATGGAAAAAAACAAAAAGAAAATCTAAGGAAAAGAGGAGTTCAAGAGAATAGCAGTTTCTCAAACAGACACTATTAAAGATGCAACAGAAAACTGTCCGATGCAAAGAAATGATAGGAAGAATAATAAGAGGCCAAATGGCTCTATTAGGAGCTCTTTAATGACTTGAAAGTCAAAAATTTTTCCCTCAAATAGTAGAAACATGGACAAATTGCTAACAATGAGTACAAAAGAATAGCACAAGCATGTAAGGACAAAATCAGAAAGGCTAAGGCACAAAATGAGTTATGTCTCGTGCGGGATGTAAAAGGCAATAGAAAAGAGGTTTTTTTTAAATCTATCATGAGCAAGAGAAAGATGAAGGAAGTGTAGATCCTCTACTTAACAGGAAAGGAGTGCTAATAATGGACAATATCAAGAAGGCTGAGGAATGCAATCCGAAAGAGAGAAATAACTGGTTAAAGAATATTTAGATAAGTTATATGTATGTGTTGGGTCAGCTAAATGGTGGCCAAGTGTTCTGAATTGATTTGGTGTCATCCCTTGCTTTTTAGCTTGCTTGGAAGTGTGTTCCACTTTCACTGTTCCAGTTATTACTTGAATTGGAACCTTCACTACCTTCTAACACCATGACGAGAAGCAAAGGAGAGCCTCCCAATGACAGAACTAGAAGGTGTTCTGCTAAGTTCTCTAGGCTGGAGTGTGTTTGTAAATTGCATACATCATTTCCTGTACTAAGTACCCTTATTCTTGAGTTGAGGAGTGATCCCGATTTACTCCCCTCCTGGAAATTATTAAAGTGACTTCAGGAAAGAAACTCTTGTGATTAGAACTGTGAGTTACATTACAGATGTTAATCATGTTGCTGAATGCTCTGCGGGAAGCTATTCTGATACTATGATGAAAAGGGTGATATAAAAACATATATAGAATATAATAGATTGATAATTCATTAGGAGAATATATCATATTTTCAGATTTCAGTAATCCAAATATATACATTAATGTGAGAGCCCTGGAATGTATTTTTTTAATCTTTGAAATGGTTTCTACACTATACAATGTTTCATTTCAAAGCTACACTAGCAGTGAATTTTGACATTACCATAATACTGTGATTTCATTGAAATTCTATTCTCTGCATTTCTGCCATTAGATACACTATTGAGCATGCAACTAAATATGCATACAGCTAAGTGGAGCTGTGGGGCACTCTCTATTGTGAAACATTTAGAAGATACTCAGAGCAGAGGGTGTATTTGACGTTCCTGTCTGTATGTGTGATGAAGCAAAAAAAGTAGAGGGAGAGTCCCCTGAAAACAGCTAAAAAAAAAAAAAGGATCAAAACTTTAGATTAATAGAAATCTCTTCCCTGAAGGTTTAACATCAATATATTGGTGGCTGCATCAGCTAGGAGGCTGGCATGAATAAGAACAGTTGAATTAACAGTTCTCTGTAATCTAGTTCAAGGAGGCATGAAGAGTGGTGGTTTCCAGCAAAGGCATCATTTGCTATGGGGCAAGGAGGCAGTTGCCCCACCCAACTTTGGTTTGCCTTCCCCTCAAGGCTTTTCATAGCACTATATGATCCACATCCCATCCCCAACCCTCCCAAAGACTTTGCAGGATATAATATGATCACATATAATGTTCTATAAACTGTTAAAATTAACAACCCCTTCCCCTGAATTTTTCTGAAATGATGCTCCTGGTTTCCTGGTATATACCCCAAAAATGGAATTCTTAGCTCAACTGATCTATTTCTGGTGACAGAAAGTTAAAGAAGAGGAAAGAGATCCCAATGTAACAGCACTAAAGAGATGTTACAATAAATATTCTGAATAAAGATGAATCTGAGCAAATCTTAGTTTTTCTCCAGAAGAAATGTCATACCAGATGCTGTTTTCTGTACTTCCACCCATCTATAATTATGGCTGTGAGTCTGTCATGGAAATCATGGAAGTCATGGATTCTGTGACTCTCTCTGACCTCTGTGACTTCTGCAGCTGCTGATGCTGGCTCAGGGGCTGTCCAAGCCAGGCAGCCCCTGGGACAGCAGCAGCAGTTTGGGTGTGTGGGAGGGAGCTAGGGGCAGGAGGGGCACTTACATCGGGGGGGGGGAGGGTGAAGAGAGGCTCCCCAGCTCCCATGGCCCTGAAGCTCCAAGGTGACAGAGGGGTCGGGGTGGGGGCTCCACACCATACGCTGCTTGTGCCCACAGGCCCCACCCCTGCAGCTCCCATTGGCTGCAGTTCCTCGCTAATGGGACCTGTGGCAGCCGGCACTTGTGGCGGGAGCAGCGCACCAAGCCCCCTGACCCCTCCGCCGCCTAGGAGCTGCAGGGAGCCCCTGCCAGCCCCGCCAACCCTCCCACCCCCAGTACCAGCAGGGGTTCCAGACCGCAGCCTGCGCTCCCACACCAACAGGGTCCTTCGGACCACCTCCCCCAGCATCTGTGGTGCCCCCGGAATGCCCCCCCCCAGAGTACCCACGACCCCACCCCAGTCTTAGTCATGGCAGATTTTTTTAGTAAAAGTCATGGACGGGTCACAGACCATGAATTTTTGTTTACTGCCCGTGACCCATTCATGACTTTTACTAAAAATATCCATGACTAAAACATAGCCTTATCTATAATATTTCTAATGTATTTATCATCTTAGGTTTCTGCAAGCCAATCATTTTTGTTTGTATATAGGTATATATAAAGTGCAAAATGAAACAGCAGATAAATAAGAGAATGTGGGGAAAACAGAGTGGGAGAAATTATCGACATTTCAGAAAACTGATGTAAAAACTACACACGTCCCATGATAATAACAAACCTAAAAGATGTTTGTAGGACATCGAACCTGTTAACCAAAAAGTTTAGCCAAGTTTTAGCAAAAGCACATAAAAAATAGCATCTTAAAAACTGAATGAAGACTGACAAGATACTTAAAGCTCATGAAAAAGACATGCTTGTCCCCAGAGCAAGCTATTCTGTGAGCTGATACAACAGAAATAGGATTTTGGTTTTCAAATACTGCAAAAGAGGTTTTTACTTTTACACACATTTTTCATAAATATAAACCCGTCTTTGGAAAAAAAATCCCTCTTTTATTATTTTTATTATTATTGCTTAAGAAGGATAAACAGGCCATTTATTATGCAGCTTTTCATAATCTTTCCTAAATTTTTGTCATGGTTTTGTATCTATTCAAGCATCACAGCAGGGAAACAACATTATTACATCCATGAATCTTAGGTGGCATTTTGCAAAGGCTCATCCATTATTACCTTTCATTAACACCCAAATAATCCAGTACAATTAGCTCTATGTCATCCCTCGAGAATTATTTAAAATGCAGTATTCTGGCCTTATCTACAGCTCTAATAATCGGGGTAGGAAAAAATTAATTAATTCTGAAATGATTTGAAAACACCTGGTGCCAGGGCTTATCTTGGATTTATTGATTGTTAAGCTTATTATTTCTCATAATTATCAGTGCTGATTCACAGCTAAAGCAGGCATTCCTTAAAAGATATGCCACATGTCAAATTTCAAGGGACAGAAAAAGTTTTGTATCTAACTATAGCCTGGCTTTTAACATTACCAGAAAACCCTCACACATATTTTGCTTCAGAAAGAGAGCAACAGAACTATGAAAACGTCTCATTCGACTCCTCTAAATGAAAAACCTTTCAAAGGAAAAAGAAGAATGAGTAGAAAAATATTGTAAAAAAGTTACCCGGTGGTCCTTTAACCTGCTCAGTAATAAAATACCACGAAAAGAATAACTGAGCATCTAGTCTCCTCCAGGATTTTATTAAAAAATATATATATATAAATTCCAATCTTCCTTTAATAGATTTGGAGAAATCTCTCAGAAACAAAGAATAGAGAACTTGTACTGCAGCACCAGGCTGACATTTCATAGTAGAATGATCTTTCGTTAGAGTTTAGGTCATTCACGAGCATACCGGAAAGATGTTGAATAATGTAGCAGCATGAATGTTTACATCTCTGTGAAAGACACTCACTACTAACTAGCACCCCTGCATTTTTCTACTACCTGATGTCTAATTAAGCCCCATGACACCAATCTGAACTCTGACAAAGCAGAGAGAATTCTTGACATTTTCAAAAACTTCGCTAGACTCCCCTTTCTTTTTCAGTGAGACAAGCTGGGACTTCAAACTGAAAATGACATTACAGCAAGTTTCTGTTCCTTAAGTCAGTCTTTTTCACAGGTGTTTGCTTAGAGAAGGGAACCGCACTAATTCTGGTTTACCTTTGCAATCTTCAACTATAGTGTATACTAACAGCACAATAGACAAAAGACCCAATTCTGCCCTTACTTGCACATACTTACACTCTCACTGAAGTCAATGGGAATTGTGTACATGTAACCAAGGGGTGATTTTGGCTTATAAGATATAGAGTGAAGCACCAATGCACACTTGAGATGTGGGGTCATGCCAATTCAATTGTCCTTATCCATTCTCTTCATAGAGAACAAAAGACAATCATCAGAAAAGAGACACATGAATACAGGAAAATAGCAATAATGTTACTCTCTCTCCTGCTGATCCCTGGGTCACTGCTGCTCCTCCTGTCTAGCTACAGAGTAGAGTTCTCTCTACCACATGCAGTCACTCACATCTAACTTTGCTGGGCAATGAAACAGATGTGCGGTTGAGTGGACTTTGTACAGTGCAGCAGAAAGAGATAGCAACAGCAGGTCGTCTTTAATTTAAGAGATTCATATCTTTAATATGAAACGGTGGTTTTTTTAGGAAGAGGGGTGAGAAAGAGGATGAAATGTATTCCAATCCTGTTCATGCTCCTACAATTATAAATGACTGAAGGAGGGAATGTGATTTCCTTTTAGTAAAAGTGGGGGCACTATCACCAATTTGTGTTCACCACTAAAGTATATAACTTGCTTGTACATGCCCTACAGGGTGACAGAGCTCTTAGTTGATTTGTTGTGGTCAGTATAACATCAGCCTGGACACCATACAAAATCAGTAACCTCATTGAAAGAACCAGTACAAAAATGCACCAATGACCAACACAACTTTTGACAAATGTATGAATAAGAGGTGGTCAGACCTGTGAGGGAAAATTTCAACAATGCAGTATAGAGCCTCAGTGATCTTGCAATTTTTCATTAAAGACGAGAGTAAAAATTAAAGTTCAAGATAAAAGAAAATCTATTGAAATCTCTCCTTGTCAATTGTTTAAGAGAGCACAATATGCTATTTTACCCCTTACTTCAGAAGGACTGATGCTTCCAGAGTGTTAGTGCAAACTTCATTAATATTTTGAGCTGTAAACTTCTGAGTCCTCTGCCCCAATAGCTTAGAGTGTTTTGCTCTTTCTCCAATTTTCTTCTAAAAATTGCTTTAGTACAGTTTTACAAGAAACATAATTTGCTCAGATTGTGCCCCAATCACCCTGCAACACAGACAACAAAATGAATTATTTTCTACCCCAACCCTTATCCAACTATATATTTTGAAGGCAGAAACCAAATTGGTGGAAAATTTCATCTTACATTGGACTTCATGCTTATCACAATTTTTCACGATCTTTCTTTCTATCTATCTGATCAAATCTTTTCACATCTTCCAGAAATCCGAAGTTAGAAAAGAATAGTTCAGTCAGAGAAAGATATAACATCTATGAAGACCAGACATATTATAAAAGTAGACTTAGCCAGTTGAGTGCTTAAAATAGAGAAGACGCAATAATCCAGTTTCATCCCTGGAGTAACACCACTGGAGTAAGTGGTACATCAGGATTATTTTGTCCATTTTAGACCTCACTGTGCCCCTTCCTAAATGGAATTAGAAAAGGAGGATAACATTTATTCTAATTGTTTTTGTTGATTATTGTTATTACAATAGCACTTAGAGGCCCCAAATGACATTGGGGTCTCATAGTGCTAGGCACTGTACAAATACATAGTAAGAGGCAGCCCTGCCCCAACAAGTTTATAATATAAGCAAGGAGACAGAGGAGAAACAGAGGCACAGAGACATGACCAAGGCCACCCAGCAAGTTAGCAGCAGGTCCAGGAATAGAAGCCAATGTGTTACACTCTGAATTCAGTTTCTCTTCATGAGGTCACACCGCCTCTCTAATTGCCTGGCTTCATTTAACCATTCAAAGAGCTAATATATTTTTGGAGATTTATATTCTTCCCTAATATATAAGGGGGCACAGAACTCTTACTGAAGTCAATGAGAGTTATGAGATGAAAAATCAGACTCTCAAATAACATTACCTGGTGGATAAAGATTCCTGAGGCTTAGAAAAACAAATAACTGAATAATTCCCCCCCCCCCCCGACATTTTTACAAAAAAAGCCATCTCTGTTTTTCACTTAATTGTCATATTTAGCAAACTTCTCTGACCAACTCTAATGAATCTCATTCATTTACATCATCTTATGTTACAGTCACACTATATGTTGACCCTTGTACAGATGAAGGTTGTGAGAGATACAAGAAGATGTGCTGAGCATAAGAGCTTTGTTACCTACAATTCAATCAAGTGCCGTAACCTGAGGAGAGAGGGTACTGCAGACTGGTGTGCTGGGAAAAAAATAAAATAAAATAAAAAAACCTATGCCCAGTGTACAGCATGGAGCAATGAGAGGCTGACAGTGAGATATATTGTCTTCTGAGAACTTATGGACACATTGCTGTGTCACTGCCTGGCCTCATGGCTGCCCCTGATATTAATTTCTTCTAAGTACAGCTCTTAAACACACTCCAGTAAGTCACAAGTTCTAGCTTTAATAAAATAAAATCCTAAAATGGTCTGTAAGCTGGTGTGCAGATTCACCAGCAAAGGAGGAAAAATAAAGTCCCAGCTATAAGGAATTTAAAGTCCCTGTCCTCAACCAATGTCATGAATCAAAAGCAATCAACTCAATTCAAAATACTGGCTACTAATCACCCAAGGCTTTCTCCTCTTCTTTCAATCAGAAAGAGAGGAAATATCCTATCTGTTTGATAGCATTGCCTGGCTACTTATGGAGAGAACCAGACTAGGACTTTTTTTTTTTTTTTTGACCCTGGGTCTTTTCTCTCTGCTTTCCCCGTAGAAAGCTTAGTCCTGGTTTCCTATATGTGCTTGCTCCTAATCTTATACCCTCAGCTTATGTAACTACAGCTCTCATGTTTAAAGGGCCCAAGGGTGTACCATGCACACTGTCACATGGCCACACATTGTCACATGGCAGTTATGCTCCAAATTTTCCCTTTGGTATCTACACCTCATCAGCAACTCCAGTATGTCCATATTCCCTCACAATGACCAAGGCTCAGTTCAGTGCAGGCATGGTCATTTGTGTATATATCTCTGAAGATGTGCCGGGGAAACACTGAGCGCTGAATGCTATTGCTTTAGTTCTCTGGGTGTCTTCAAGCAGCACTCAGGAACTCACAGGATTTCAGCCCTCTATGCTGTTGCCCTCAAAATAACGGAAACAATGATATACATAGGGTAGGTCTGAATTTACAGTGATGTGTAGAGTACAGACAGACAACTAGCACAGGCATAAATAGCAGTGTAGCACTGCTTAGGCAAGTAGAGAATAGTAGAGTGCCCTACACTCCTGAACCCTAGGGTTTATACCTTACATGGCTCTCTACACACCCAAGCAGTGACTCTCCTGTCTATACTGGCATTTATAGCAATGCCACTATCCACTACCTCCTGGCTGCCAGAACCTTTCAATGGTGCAGTAAAAAATGCTGGCAGCAAGGAAAGATTTTGGGGGGCTTGGGGAGAGAGGGGCGGGGGCAGCAGGGAAGGCTGGAGCCTTTTCCCGCTGCCTTGCCCCTCCTGGAAACACTTGTAGCCACAAACTACAATGAGCATAGACGTAGGCTGATTTTCACAGCAGCGTATTGTTCCATATACCCTACACTCTGCCGCAAGTATAGACAAGGTCATAGATAGTTCTATATGTATGCTAACATAGCTAATTCTGCTCTCATTGAGATCAGTGGCAAAAGCCCATCAATTTCAATGGTCCCACAATGCACCTGCGAATAATAGTTTCCCCCCTTGAGACTTATTTATTGTGTGCATCTCTGTTTCATGAGACGAGGTGAAGCCAGGACTGACACGTGTCTGATTTAATGCCTATCTACCCATATCTGGGTGAGAACAGATGAGTGTTAAAAAAGATATGTTACACTTCGAACAGATTGTACTGAACTTCTTTCTTAAGTCTTTCCTGACACTGCTAATAATGAGTAGTTTTATTGTTAGGTAAGGCTGAATGACCATCAGCCACAAAAGTGTTTGATTAGTTTATCATTAACTATGTCGAGCATTAAAATTAGTTTCAACTATCAACAACAAAATTAGTTAAACTATCAATAAAATTAGTTTATTATTAACTATGTCTTTGTAGGCAGATGTTTTCCAAGTACTCTGCCACAGTACTCTGCTTAATTTGTCACCATATAATGTGAAGTGAGAAACTTCTGTTGTTGTAAGCTATTGCTAAGTTCTTTCCATATTTTCAGCATTTTCCTTAGTACTGGAGATACAGTTAGAAAAATCAATAATGTAAACTGGTTTGGGTATGTCAAATTTTCAGGCTGAGATACAGATACTCATCTGTAAAGTTTGCTGGAAAGGTCATTTGCAATAACTAAAGTGCGTAGGCAGAAGCAGGGAGAGGGTGTGCAGACAGCATAAAATAGAATGTACCTAAAGAATCCATATGTGCATTAATTATACATCAGACACAACAGGCAGTGCATTTCAGGGCAATTGCAGCACTCCTTAGATGGTGTTGTAATGCACAAGAATAAGGCAAACTACTGTCAAAATTGTGAAACCATAGGGTTTAGTAGTTTGCCACTATGGGAAAAAGCCACACAATCAACATCAACAACAACAACTTCAAAGGCCAGGACAGATACTTTATGCCACAGAATATTGTATCAACTAAAGAACAGGAATCCATGCTGATCAATATATCTGGAGAAGCATTTCAAAAATAATTGTATCTAGTTAAAAGAGTCTTGAAAGATATTTTACAGTAAGTAAGCTTACCTGAAAAGTGCCAAAGTGCTGGAGAAAGCTGCTGAAAACTGCTGTCTTATCCTCAGAACTGCGCAAATATCAGAGATGCAGTTACCCTCTCTCCTCCCAGCTAGCATACCAAGGGATGTAATTCCAGACCTGGAGGCCCCATGTCAGAGACAGGGCTTGTCTTCACAGCAATTAACTCAAGATATAACTCAAATGTTGCTCCAGACCCAAGTCCCATCCATACACATAAACCCTTAACATGAGTATGGTGATGCTTTCAACTTGAGTTGACTGGCCCATCAAAGGGGATTGGCTAGCACTCAAGCTAACATAACTAGACAGCAGCTAATTCAATTACACTGTGTTGTTAATATAATCAACCTGTGCTGCTCCAGTTGTTATTTCACAGTCTGGCTGCTCTTTTTTGAGCTAGGCTAACTTGAGAGGAGTTAGCACCAGCGTTGGTAACTCAAGTTAATTCTGCATTGAAGACAGAGGACAGCGTCTTCCAAAAAGGAAGACGGAGTATGAACAATGTGAAAGTCGTTTTGGTGATAGTGCAGATTTGTTTATTAGGAGCTAGAGTGAGACCACTAATTTAAGCTACTCAAAAACCTCTAGATAATACTGAGCTATAATTGTACCCTATGGAGGGCAACCATTGTGCCATATTAAGGGGCCCAAATTTGTTCCGGATGAGAAAGGAAAAGAGATGACTGAGATAGTATTCCCCAAAACATAGCCACCTCTCTACAGAAACTAGAGTGGAGAAAGAGGGAATGGATGCAGGGAGCTGTTGATGAAAGGGCTATTCATGCTTCTCTTAAATTTACGACAAGTTATGGCTGAGTTAAAGATTGTAAAACATTGATCTTGGTACAAGTCCTTTACACACTGCAGAAGGGACGTATCACTGCAGTTAGGAGGTGAGTGCAGCATGAGTCAGTGTAGTAAAACTAGGGGTATGTCTACACTGAAGCATGGAGGTATGATTCCCAGCATGGGTAGAGAGACTCCCGCTAACTCAGCTTGAGCTAGCATGCTAAAAATAGCAGCATGGACATTGTAGCACAGGTGGCAGCTCAGGCTAGTTGCCCAAGTCCAAGTTTGCCGGGCACCCTGGGTCCAAGCTCAGGCAGATAGCTCGAGCCACCGCCAGTGCCACAACAGCTTAGCGTGCTTGCTTGAGCTGAGCTAGCACAAGTCTATCTGCTCACACGGGGAATCACACATCCCAGGTGTAATGGAGACATGCCCTAGCGGAGACAGAGTATGAGTCCCACTATACAAAGTGCCAGACCTTGGAAGAGATGCCGTCTCTACCACCCAGTGCCCCTAACTT